>NC_061513.1:130576586-130593057 GCF_022539505.1 Lolium rigidum
TTGGGTTCTTATTCGAAGACTTGTAGCCCAACTCTTGGGGGTTCCACCTATAAAAAGAGGGACAAGGGGAGGGGCCCGGCCACACCAAGCCCTAGTTGGCCGCACCCCTTAGTGGCCGGTGCCCCCCTCTCCCCAAACCCTAGCCGCCCTCCTCCACCACCTGTCCCGCATATGCTTTAGCGAAGCTCTGCCGGAGATCTCCATCACCACCGCCACCACGCCATCGTGCTATCGGGATTCCGAGGAGGATCTACTACTTCTGCTGCCCGCTGGAATGGGGAGAAGGACGTCGTCTTCATCAACACCGAACGTGTGACCGAGTACGGAGGTGCTGCCCGATTGTGGCACCGTCAAGATCTTCTACGCGCTTTTGAAAGCGGCAAGTGATCATCTTCTGCAACAACGAGATCTAATCTCGTAGGCTTTGGAAATCTTCAAGGGTTAGTCTCGTGATCCCCTCGTTGCTACCATCTTCTAGATTGCATCTTGGCTTGGTTTTCGTTCTCGCGGTAGGAATTTTTTGTTTTCTATGCTACGAATCCCTACAGTACATTCCCATAAAACTTATGAGTTTATGTAGTCTCATCAGATTACATTCTATCATCTTGCAATAAGGTCTTAGATATCACATATATCTCATACCTCGCTTATTTCTGAAAACAAAATTTAAGGTCTTAGATATCACATATATCTCATACCTCGCTTATTTCTGAAAACAAAATTTCCAGCTTCTTACTTTTCAAACGGATTTGAACTTCAAGTTTCACGGAGACAAGATGATTTTAGGTACTTATTGAAACCATTGCTCTTTGAATCAGCAATGTGAGGTTTACTAAAAGTTTGCAATAGGACTTAATCATTTCTTGATTCTTTAACAATACGATACCAGTCCGTAAAGTTACTTGTTAGACTTAAGAGTATTTCTATCTCAATTACAAGACTAGCGCATGGTAGATAACGGATGCCAATTCTACAAATTTAATTCAAAATACTATTTAGACTATGTTCATGATAATTAGTTCATGTTTTAATCTAATTACTAATGAACTCCCACTTAATACAACATCCCTCATAGTCGTTTAGTGGCACTCGATCCATATCCACTATACCAAAACCGATCATCACGTGACATGATGTAGCTTCAATGGTGAACACCAACATGTTGATCATATCATCCATATGACTCGTGTTCAACCTTTTGTTTTCTTGTGTTCCGAGGCCATGTCTGTACATGCTAGGCTCGTCAAGCAAACCCAAGTATTTCCGCGTGTGCAACATGGCTTACACCTGTTGTATGTGAACATAGAATTTATCACATCCGATCATCACGAGATGCTTCAAAACGACGAACTGTAGCAACGGTGCATACGAGGGGAGAACACTTTATTATCTTGATATTAATGTGAGGGATCATCTTATAATGCTACCGTCGCGATCTAAGCAAGATAAGATGCATAAAGGATTAACATCACATGCAATTCATAATATGTGATATGATATGTCCTTTCTTCTTGTGCTTTTGATCTCCATCTCCAAAGAACACGAGCATGATCACCATCATCACCAGCATTGCACCCAAGGTCCATGGCGCCGCTTCATGGTTGTCCATCACTTATAGCTACTATAACAACTACTTGAAATAAAGCTATTACATGATGAATAGACACGCATGTCTTAACAAATTTAAAGACAACGATTAGGCTCCTGCCGGTTGCCATAATACAATGATGAACATCTCATACATCAAATATAATCATCATCACATCATGGTCATATCACATCACCAAACACTGCAAAAACAAGTTAGACGCCTCTAATTTGGTTTGCATATTTTACGTGGTTTAGGGTTTTCGAGTAAGATCCAATCGACCTACGAACATGAACCACAACGGTGATACTAATGTTGTCAGTTCAAAGAGTAAATTGAATCTTAACTATGGTGAGAGAGACAGACACCCGCAAATCCATTTATGCAATACAAGTTGCATGTCAAGCGTGGAGCAAGTCTCATGAGACGCGGTCATGTAAAGTTAGCCCGGGCCGCTTCATCCCACCATCCCGCAAGATGCAAAGTACACTAACTAAAAACAACAAAAGCATCAACGCCCACAAAAACCATTGTGTTCTACTCGTGCAACCAATCTATGCATAGACACGACTCTGATACCACTAATGGGATTCGTAGCATAGAAAACAAAAAATTTCCTACCGCAAGAACGAATAACAAGCCAAGATCTAATCTAGTAGATGGTAGCAACGAGATGAAGATCATGAGACTAACCCTCGAAGATTCCAAAGCCTACAAGATTAGATCTCGTTGTTGATGTAGTCGATCACTTGCCGCTTTCAAAAGCGCGTAGAAGATCTTGACAGTGCCACAATCGGGCAACACCTCCGTACTCGGTCACACGTTCGGTGTTGATGACGACGTCCTTCTCCCTGTTCCAGCGGGCAGCGGATGTAGTAGATCCTCCTCGGAATCCCGACAGCACGATGGCGTGGTGTCGGTGGTGGTGGAGATCTCCGGCAGAGCTTCGCCTAAGCACTACGGGAGAAGCAGGAGGAGGGGGCGGCTAGGGTTTGGGGAGAGGGGGGCTTGGGGTGCCGGCCAAGGGAGCCCCTTGGTGGTGCGGCCAAGTGTTGCCAGCCATCTCCCTCTCGCTCTCTTTATATAGGTGGAACCCCAAGGGTTAGCCCAAAGATTCGAATAAGAGTCCAACTCAAAAACTTTCCAAAGGGTGAAACCTAGGGGGAGTGAGTCTCCTTCCTTTCCTTCCCTCATGGCTGGCCATGGTGGTGGAGTCCACCATGGACTCAACCTTCCCCTTAGGGTGGTCGGCTAGGGTTGGTGGAGTCCAACCGGGACTCCACCTTCCATGGTGATTTCTTCCGGAAGGTTCTAGAACATTTTAGCGCCTTCCATAAATGCACCGGATCATTTCCAAACTTGGAAAGTGACTTCCTATATATGAATCTTATTCTCCGGACCATTCCGGAACTCCTTGTGATGTCCTGGATCCCATCCGAGACTCTGAACAACATTCGAACTCCATTCCATATTCCATATCTACTTAAAACGACATCAAACCTTAAGTGTGTCACCCTACGGTTCGAGAACTATGTGGACATGATCGAGACTCCTCTCCGATCAATAACTAATAGCGAGACCTAGAGATCCATAATAGCTCCCACATATTCAACGATAACTCAGTGATCAATTGAACCATTTACATACGATACCGATTCCCTTTGTCACGCGATACTTTACTTGTCCGAGGTTCGATCATCGGTATATCCATACCTAGTTCAACCTCGTTACCGATAAGTACTCTTTACTCGTACCGTGGTATGTCATCTCTTGTGACCTAGTCACATGCTTGCAAGCTAATCAGATGACATTCCACCGAGAGGGTCCAGAGTATATCTATCCATCATCGGGATGGACAAATCCCACTCTTGATCCATATGCCTCAACTCATACTTTCCAAATATTTATCCCATATTTATAACCACCCATTTACACAGTGGCGTTATATGTAATCAAAGTACCCTTCCGGTATAAGTGATTTACATGATCTCATGGTCGAAGGACTAGGTAATTATGTATCGAAAGCTTATAGCAAGTTGAACTTAATGACTTGATCTCATGCTATGCTTACTATGGGTGTGTCCATAACGTCATTCACCTAATGATATAATCTTGTTATTAATAACATATGATGTTCATGATCAGGAAACCATGATCATCTATTAATCAACAAGCTAGTTAAATGAGAGGCTTACTAGGGACTCTGGTTGTTTACACAACACACATGTATCAATGTTTCCGGTTAATACAATTATAGCATGGAGTGTAAACATATATCATGAACACTAAGATATAACAATAACCAATTTATTATTGCCTCTCGGGCATATCTCCAACAAGTAGCTCAACACGAAGATTGCCAAACAAAGAGTCACCTCCACCACACAACCAGCAGAGAGCCGCGAGCTATGAGCTCCAAGACGAAGTCTTCAAGAAGATCACGACACCGGAGTGCTGCCACCGCCCGATGCAGAGATCTTGGGTTCTCACCCGAAGCACGAAAGGGGCCGGGAGAAGCCACAACGACACCTTCAAGAAGGAAACAACGTCCATGGACGCCGCCGTCGTGGCCCAGGAAGATCTAGGGCGAGAGTTTCCTCTCGACATCATTTCTCCGCCACCCAAACATGGCGAGGGACGCCACCGAGGTGGCATCCGCAACGATCCCTCAAAGCGTAGCACACTTAGCACCATGACAACCCCATGTCCATGGCTCCAGCCAGCACCACAACCTCGGGCTCGCCCGCCAACCCACAAGGATCCCACCGTCCAGGGCCGCCGCCCCGACATCCTCAATCTCGCAACCGGCCACTCAGCGACTTGAGACACACCCGAAGCAGGCCGATGCCTAGATCAGGCCACTGGCCCATATCCCGCAGACACGGCCGTCCAATAGCACCCCTCACGCCAACCATAGTTGCCTGCTGCGCCAAGACGTCTGCGCCATCGTCGCTAGTCGCCGTCGCCACGAGGGCCGACCGCCGCCGGGTCAGATCTCGTCGGGGAAGCACAGGAGCCGCCGACCTCCGCCCCCCACGGAGACGACGCCCACATCGCTCCCCCATGCCGCCTCGAGGAGCACGAACCTCGTCGGCCACCGGTCAGCCTACCCTGGATGCGCCGAGATCCGCGCGGAAGATGCCTCCTCCGGTCACGCCGCCCGCGCATGTGACCAGGAGAGCGAGGAGAGGAGGTCCGCCACCGCCGACGACCGGCCGGGATTTGCCGGCGACTCCCGCCGGCGGCAGCAGCGGGGGAAGGAGGGGCGAGGGCCTAGGCGGGGGTGGACTTAGGGTTCGCCCAAGCGCCCGCATGAGCGCTCGAGGCCATGGCCTGCTTGGTTTCCAGTCCTCTGTGTTTAACTCAAATCACACTCTTATTTAGTTATATCTGCATGCCATATACAAAGTACATGTGTGTTATATGTACATGATTTAGTACGTGAATGATGTGTTGCTATTTAAGAAATCGACTTCCTTAGGACTGGTTAGATAAAGTGCACAATGCTATAATCAACAGAACAAGATCTCCATTTGTCAACAATATATTTTGAAATGCTGTTTGGACTGCAATTAGGTTAGTACATCATCTTACAATGATGTACTACGTATGTTCGAGCTTTCATGTTTTATACACGAGAGGCATTATCTGAAACCTATTTTTTCGTGAAAGAGACCAAAAAGATATGTATAATGGAGAACATCTAAAAGCCTCACAGTTTCTTCTTCTCTCGTTTTCATTCTAACTTGTTACTTCATATAAGCATAAGTTCAATTTCAATTTCTAAAGCTGGCTTAAGTTTCACATATAGTTTCAAGTGCATCATCCTCCACCGGTAACCCAAAAGAAGGATGGATCTGATCTCATATATCTCGTTGCACGAGAGACCTATGTACAATTGAGTGAGTGCGTATATTGATGTATTTCAAAATGTTGATTCCTACTTGCAAGTTTTTTTTTTAAATCCACAACTTCAATATCTGAACACTTGTTAAAAGTCTCCAAATTTCAAATCTAACCATTTCTTTAAAAAAGACCTAGCCATTTTTCAAATATAAACATAATTTTAAATCATATTTTTAATAATAAATAAACATAGAACATAAAATAAAATAAAAAGTAAGAAAACGGAAAAGAAAAAGGAAGAAACACTAAAGAAAAATGAAGAAAAAAAACTGGAAAAAGAAAAAAAACCGTCAAATGGGCCGGCTCTTTAGCGGGTTCCTTCAGGCCGCGCGGGAGCATTGTGTCGCTTTGGGCGGCATATATTTATTTCCGGAAGAAAGCTCACTGTTCTCTGTAGAACGTGAAGCCCATTTATCTGGTCACTGGATTCAGCCCATATGCAATAGCCCAGTCGCCCTGAGCCTTATTGCGCCGAAACCCTAGCCTCCGCTATATAAAGTCCCTCCAGCTCCGCTGCCCGAGCTCCTAGCACGCGCGCCGCCATCTCCCCGTCCTCGCCGCAGCAGACGCCTCCTGCTCGCCGACGCCAAGATGGTACGTTCCTGGCCATTCTTCTCCGACATTTCGTTGATCTGCGCGGTTTGAACTCGTTTCAGTATTCGATTCGGTATTCCTGCGAGATCGTAGTCTTTCTAGGTGCCAAATCGTTGGATTTTGCCGCAACTAGATGATATGATGTGCTCCCTCGGCCCCTCCTTTTCGATCATTTGTGGTAGATCTGAGTCGACCTTGCGTCGGTCCTATCCATGTGTTCTTCAATTTCTTTGAACCTGTAGGTTTATTGTGGTGTGTCGAATACTCGCATGTATCTAACCAGGCCGCTGGTACAGAAAAATTGTATTGATAAGGTTTTGTTGCTAGCAATGTAAAATCACTTGGCAAAGGTAGCCTGTGCTCTACTGTATCCTAGTTGGGAACCGATCGATTCTCAAGCCCTTCGGTATCTAGGGGTTGTGCTTGGATATTCTGAGGATCCTGAGTGTGCCGTAGGATATTGTAGTCTTGATGCATTTTGGTAGAGTAAACTCTCAGCTTCTTTATTATACTGTTCAACTGTTTGATGGGTGTTAAGCTTTGCACAGCTAAATTTGGTCTAGTCTTGTGGAGTTTCTAGTGATTTACTTGGTGAAATTAGCTGTATGTAGTTATGTATTGCAATAATGTGCAGTTTAGGCAGTCATTTAGCTGATTACCATTTCTGTATCTATTACAATCTTTCACTTTTATCTTGGATGATATAAGACAGATCTTCTTTCATGGCGAGATTATCACTTTACTATGTAACTTGTATTGCAATTTCAGTTCTTCTTGCTTGGTATTTGTGATTAGAATTGTGGGGTCCTATGATAGCATGAAATCTTTGAGACCTGATTACCCTTTTGATGCCAACTATTAGCATGTTTCTGCGGAATCTTCTTGAGTCTGCATCATATTATTTGGCTCTATGTTTTGTAACAGTTGCCTACTTTGTTGTGTTTTATTACTACTGCAACGTCATCTGGACCTAGTACCTGATTTCCTTTAATCTAAGTTTAGTATGAGTCTAATCTATCAAATGATTTATAGGTGAACGTTCCGAAGACCAGGAAGACCTACTGCAAGAACAAGGAGTGTGGGAAGCACACCCTTCACAAGGTCACTCAGTACAAGAAGGGTAAGGACAGCCTGTCTGCCCAGGGAAAGCGTCGCTATGACAGGAAGCAGTCAGGATATGGTGGTCAGACCAAGCCTGTTTTCCACAAGAAGGTACTACAGCTTATTTCTTCTGATTCTCTATTGATTTGCCAAACAAAATTATAGGATAGGATTTGTCTGACTGGCATATAATGTGAGTGTCATCTATCATTTGGCGTCACTTCAATTTATACATCTTATTTTGTGTTATTGGCAGTTTTCTGATTCTTATTCTGTGAATTCCTTCAGGCAAAAACCACCAAGAAGATTGTGCTGAAGCTGCAGTGCCAGAGCTGCAAGCACTACTCCCAGCGTGCCATCAAGGTTTGTTCATTTACTCTCTCGAACAAAACATGTATATTTGTGCTCTGTTGTGCTTACTCAGTCTTTCTTATTCCTTTGTGCAGAGGTGCAAGCACTTTGAGATCGGTGGAGACAAGAAGGGCAAGGGAACATCTCTCTTCTAAATTGGTTTCACCTATCTGGAGTTGTGGTGGTCGACAATATGTCTTACTATTTCGATGTTAGGAGTTGAATTGAAACAGACCTTGTCATGTATGCAAACTCCAGTGTTCTGTTTTAAGCAAGGCCGACTTTTTGCTAAATGAAGTTTTGTAGCTTGAATCCTCTTTCAATCTGCATAATGACCAGTTATAATCTGAAGCTGCTGTAGTGTATGCCTGATGTCAGTGCCCCTACTTAGCTAGTAGCTCGTTGACATGGTTGCTTGCACTATACGGTTGAGTTACACGTTAACTTGATAACTGTTCTAGTAGTTAGGATTGGTGAATCGTCATTATGTAGGTTGTTTACTGTCAAATGGTTTGTGCTCAACCCTAAAGAGAATGTGAATCTAACTTAGTTGTCTGCCGAAATTATTTGTAGGACATGACAGTAAACGGGCCATTAGGATTTATTTTTAAATGACTTCTCAACTCTTGTGAGAATCTTTCTGCAAGAAGATTTACTGGAATTCTAATTTACATATAGTGAAACAAATTTGAGCCCTTGACCCAAGGAAGCCGTGCGAATTTTAGGTCTTGTGGGTGGAGCTTTTGAATATTAGTGTATTGACAAATCTTTTTCAACGCTGTAATTACAACCTATAGTATGTATGTGTACTTCACATACTATTGTGTACTTCACATACAATTGTGCATCTACTTTTCAAATTAGTGTGCCTTCAAAAATACACGTGCTTTGTGAGCTAGCGTGTGGGAGTATCTGAGTACTATGCTTCCCGATTATTTATTTGGCGCTGCGAAGTACAACTACAATACGAGTAATGGCATGTATGTGTGATGTCAGCATTATCTTTGCCAAACTGGATTATGAAGAGTTGGAGGAAAAAAAATAAAAAAGAAGAAATTTCCTTCTCTTTGCGAATAGATCATCTAAAAAACAAGAGAAGTTATTTTCTTCATTGTATTAGGAAAAAGCTTATTATCGATCAGTCGGTCAGTGGCCAATATGCTGGTGCCTTGAAGCACGACATGCCCCCACCATTCTTGACAAGAAACATGCAACTATGGTGCGTCAGTGCGTGCACACTGCCCAGTGGCCAACTGTTATCACCAGATTTTAACCAAGTCAGGAGGTGGACCGTGATTGAGATGGGCTTGGAGAATATACACGGGAAATATTCATGAATCGGCCTCGTGCAAGAGTTTGGGCTAGATTGCCTGTATATCTGTAAAATATAGTAGGTTACGTGTCGGTTAGAATTAAAAGATAGAGTTTAGTTCGTACACGGTTGGGATTATTTCCAAGTTAGAGAGTCTACGGACTATAAATATGTATCTAGGGTTATTGAGAAAGGAGAACGATCACGTTCACAACAAATCAATCTAGGCGCATCGCCACCCCTTGTTTCGAGGGTTTCTTCCGGGTAAGCGCTATGCTGTGCGATCTAGGCAGTATCTTGTTTATTCGTTGTTCATGTGTTGCTCGTACTGAAGCCTTTTTGATGGCGAGCAGCACCGTTATCATAGATATTTTAGGGTTAGCATCGGTACTCTCTTGATGTATTTGCTTAGTAAGGCTACCCCTGGATATCTAGCTGCCCTTGCACCCATCTTAGGTGTAAGGGCAGCACCTTGCTTAGTCTTTATTTAGTAGATTCGATTTGTTACGGTTGTTCCTTGTTCTTCAAGGATTAGTTTGATATCCATATGGTTAGGCCTTGCAAACGGATTGAATGATCCAGTAGTGCGTAAGGTACGGTTTGCTGATCCTAGAAGGGATGTTCCGAGGATCAACTCCATGTTGGTTTTTAGGCCTTTTCTAGGGTTGGTTTTCTGTCATCTTTCGTATCTGCCAGGCTAGGACGTTCCGGTTATGTGGTGAAAACCCTAAATCGTCGTAGATCGTTTTAGCTTAGTATTGATCAAGCAGGACCACCATGTTATCGTAGATCCAATGCGAATCATGGGTGGATCGGCTCCCTGAGCCGATTCACAGGATAACCTGAGAGCCGATCGAGGCTTGTATTTAATATTTACGTGTATGCCATGCAGGAAACTAGTCGAAGCAATCCATCACCTTCCTGACCGGGTATAGGTCGGGTGGCACGCCCTTGCACCAGCTTGGACGTGCGTGCCGGAGCATTGCGGGCCGTCGCCCGAGGGACCAGGGCCCACCAGCAGTCCTGGGAGCCTCCCGGCTCTCCGTGTTGCCCGTCGCTGCTCGCCGGTGGGTTTTGGCAGGCAACACATTCTGGCACGCCCGGTGGGACGTTCTTCTACATCAACTGCATCGACATCTGCATCAGAGATGGCGGAAGACCCAGTCACGTACGAAGATCTGACCGAAGAGCTCAAGAAGAAATACGATGAGCTCAAAGCTCTCTTCGAAGCCGACCTCATCGGCTCTTTCGAGAGAACCCGTACACGTGGCGTTAGGTGGAAAGGGTTCTCAGCTGAAGGCGCTCTCGATGGGGTGGATCTATCTACCGCTTCAGAAGAACGCACCAGAGCTCTACGCCAGGAAGTTAATTACATGGTAGCTCATTCGCTACACCGTCATTCCGAGAGCCTGGTGAACGCTTTCGAGCGCGTTGCGCTTCGCGTGGTCCAGGAAATCATGAAGCATCAGTACTCTCCGTCAGGACCTACACTAGGGACTCACCAAGGAGAGATACCTTTCCACACCAGACCGCAGCTGCCGTTCTCGCTAGCAGCTCCAGAACCGCCGGGTTCACCGGCGTTCGTCGTCTACAAGATTGGAGGCGATCCCGCCGATTACCGGTTCATGCTCGGAACCGCCTAAGGAAATCCCGCATGGATACACGTGCATGTATGTGCCGCGATCGCAATAACTTGGCGCGCACGAACCAGATTACAGCAGGAGGAGTTTCTGGAGCCACAAGAGGAATTTCTGGAGTAGACGCCGATAAACAGGCGTGGCTGACTAAATATGCCACCGCAACGAATCAGCAAAGTTCAGCCCCTGCAGCTTCTACAGTGGACCAAATCAGTGCAATCTTGAGAGATCAGTTCGGCATGGTGCCGAAAAGGAGGGCAATCGGCTATTCTAAGCCGTACCCCAATGAGTACGATTTGATTCCACTGCCGCCCAAGTATCGGCTCCCTGAGTTCTCAAAGTTTAGTGGCTCAGAAGGCTCTAGTTCGATTGAGCATGTGAGCCGATATTTGGCACAGTTGGGCATGATCTCAGCGATCGGACCAGCCTACGCGTAAGGTTTTTGCGCGATCTCTCACAGGATCGGCTTTTGGGTGGTACACCTCGCTGCCACCAGATTCAATCCGGACGTGGAAGCAGATGGAAGAGCAGTTCCACATGCAATATCACTCAGAGGCTTCCGAGGCTGGCATTGCCGATCTGGCACAAGTACGACAGAGGCGTGGAGAGACGGTGTCAGAATACATTCAGCGCTTCAGGACTGTAAGGAACCGATGTTATTTGGCTCGTTTGAATGAGAAAGAAGCAGTTGATCTGGCAGTGTTGGGTCTCGCGTCGCCGATCAAGGACATGGCTTCCCAAGCGGAGTACACTTCACTGGCGCATATGGTTCAGAAACTATCATTGTATGAACAGCGCCACCCAGAATTGTACCAGGACAAGTTCAAACGCCCGGTAAGCCTGGTTGAGGCAGAAGAGGATGAAGACTCTGCAGGAGACCAGGAAGTAGCCGTGGCTGAATGGGCTCGGGGGGCAAACCCCGTGTCCTGCAAATGGGTTAAACCACAAGGTCCTGCAAAAGGGTTTGACTTCGACGTGAGCAAAGCTGAATAGATTTTCGATCTTTTGCTTAAGGAGAAGCAGCTGAAGTTACCCGAAGGCCATAGAATCCCTACGGCCCAAGAGATGAACGGAAGGCCATACTGTAAGTGGCACCACTCGTTCACCCATACCACCAGCGACTGCAAAGTGTTGCGTCAGCAGATCCAAATGGCGATAGAACAAGGCCGTCTGATTTTCAGCCAGTATGCCATGAAAGTGGACACGCAACCGTTTCCTGCTGTTAACATGGTGGAATGCAATCACCCCGTGAGACGCCAGCCATATTTCTCGTTCAGTATTAACATGGCAGGGCCTGTATACCACCCTGGCAAGGACAAAGAAGAGAGCAGTCGTTCTCGTGGTAAGGAAAAGGAGGAGGCCGGTCCACGTGACCGGCCCCGATATGATGACAGACGGTACGTCACCGAGGAACAAGTGAGAAGCGTGCGGTACCAACGACCACTCTCCGATCATCTCCTTAACAAGTATGAGCTTCAGTACGACCGACGCTGACGGTACGATGAAAACGACAGAAAGTATCGTCGGTATGATAGAGACGATGAAGGATATGAGCGCCGCACTAAGGGAAGGTCAAGGGAGCGCGAAGACATGGACCGACACTAGGATTGTCCTTTCTTTAAACATTGCTGGGACTCGGGAATGAGCCGATTGCCTACAATCGACAGCTGCCCAGAATGTAGACAGAGGAAGAAGGACGCAGGAGACGTGTCAGTGTTCAAGCGTCTAGGGCCCCTCCCATCTCGGAACAAGCAAGCTGAGTCCTCTCGGGTGGAAGATCTCGAGGAATTAGAAGATGAAGAAGGAGATAGATACCACCGACCAAGGTGGTTCCCTGATGGACTCAGTCACTCTCAAAAGCGCAGGGTTCAGCGGCTACGTAGCCTGGAGGAAGCCGAGAGGTTATACCTGCACACGTTGAGGAAGGCGTGGCCCGATCTGGCCGCGAAAATTCAGCAAACTTTGGACGAGGAGGGTCGTCCACAGAAGAAAGAATGGCGCCCCAAACCAAAGAAAGCCGATGATAAGGCATCGGCTGGCACAAACATGGTGTTCATACTTCCGTCGGAGTTTTGTGCTCCAAGACCAGAAGAGGCATCTGTAGCACAACTTGACTGCGGCCCACGGCCAGTTATCTTTGAAAAGCCGCGAGAAAGGAGCTACAGACATCTGAAGGCCCTGTACTTGAAAGGTTATATCAACGGGCAGCCTGTCAACAAGATGTTGGTCGACACGGGAGCGGCAGTCAATATTATGCCATACTCCATGTTACGTCGCCTGGGACGCTCTAGCGCGGATCTGATCAAAACCAACGTCACATTGAGCGACTTCAATGGCCAAGCATCAGAAGCGCAAGGCGTTCTGAACGTGGATCTAACTGTAGGCCAAAAAACCATCCCCACGTCATTCTTCATCGTCGACAGCAAAAGCACCTACGCTGTCCTGCTAGGGAGGGATTGGATTAACTCCAACTGCTGCATTCCATCCACAATGCACCAATGCTTGATACAGTGGGATGGAGATGAAGTGGAGGTCGTCCATGCAGATGACTCAGCCGAAATCTCAACGGCTGGCATGAACATTTGGGAAGCGGAAGACCAAGAGCCACTCTCTGGAGTCAGTTTGGACGGCTGTGAGCGCATCGAAGTGACAAAAAACGGGGTGAGGCTGGTCTTATCCACCGGCCTGACAGTGTAGCAAGAGCAAAGTCTATGGACGTACGTGGAAAGGCCGATCCCTGTGATCGGCCCCAAAAAATAAGAAGTAATGATCTCAACTCAAGCATGTCACGTAGATATAGTAGAGCACGAACAAGATGTAAACCTTCATTGAGCAATGCAATCAAAATGGAGGCCGATTCCAGCAATCGGCCCATATTATCCTCGCCATACGTTTCGCCTGTGTTGAGCATTGATACGTCCAAAACGTATCTACTTTCCCGAACACTTTTGCTATTGTTTTGCCTCTAATTTGTGTATTTTGGATGCAACTAACACGGACTAACGCTGTTTTCAGCAGAACTGTTTTGGTGTCTCGTTTTTGTGCAGAAATCTAACTTTCAGGAAAATCCTCGGAATTTATGCAGAAGGCCCTATTTTCCCAGAAAACTGACGGAGCCAGAAGGACAAGTCAGGTGGAGGCCCGAGGGCCCCACACCATAAGGCGGTGCGGCCCAGTGGTGTGGCCCCCTCGGCCGGCCTCCGACGCCCTCCTTCGGACTATATATTGCCTTCGACCTAAAAATGCACGGGGGAGAAGTCGAAGTCGCCAGAAAGCCTCCAGAACGCCGCCACATCGCGAAACTCCGTCTCGGGAGCCAGAAGTCTCCGTTCTGGCACTCCACCAGGACGGGGAATTGGAGGAGATCATCGCCATCATCACCACCGACGCCTCTCCATCAACCAGCCATGTTTCCCCATCCATGTGTGAGTAATTCCCCCGCTGTAGGCCGAAGGGGATGGTAGGGATTGGATGAGATTGGTCATGTAATAGCATAAGATTGTTAGGGCATAGTGCCTAGTGTCCGTAATTGGTATTTTGATGATATTGTTGCAACTTGCTATGCTTAATGCTTGTCACTAGGGCCCGAGTGCCATGATCTCAGATCTGAACATGTTATTATTTCATCATGATATTCATTGTTTATGGTCTTACCTGCAAGTTGTATACACATGTCGCTGTCCGGAACCAATGGCCCCGAAGTGACAAGAATCTGGACAACCGGAGGGGATGGTAGTGATGTGAGGATCACATGTGTTCACGGAGTGTTAATGCTTTGCTCCGGTACTCTATTAAAAGGAGTACCTTAATATCCAGTAGATTCCCTCGAGGCCCGGCTGCCACCGGCTGGTAGGACAAAAGATGTTGTGCAAGTTTCTCATTGCGAGCACGTACGACTATAATTGGAACACATGCCTATTGATTGCTTTGTACTTGGACACCGTTTTATTATTATCTGCAAATGCCCTGCTATGATTGTTACATGAGTTTCTCTCATCCATGCAACGCCCGTCATCCGTCCCCGTGCCTACAGTATTTTAATCCTGCTGTTTACTATAATCACTACTGCCGTGTCTGTTACTCTACTGCTGTTATTTCACTACTGCTACTGCTATAAAACTATTACTACTGATAAACTCTTGCGAGCAAGTCTGTTTCCAGGTGCAGCTGGATTGACAACTCCGCTGTTAAGGCCTCCAAGTATTCTTTGTCTCCCTTGTGTCGAATCAATAAATTGGGTTATACTACCCGCGAAGACTGATGCGATCCCCTATACTTGTGGGTCATCAAGGCATCGTTTTCCGGCGCCGTTCTTTGGGGAGCATAGCTTTATTTGGAAGTTCACTTGGATTGATATTGTTCGCTGCAAATTCTCCATCATGGGTAAAGCTCGCGATTCTAAAGTCGCCATATTACCATCCACTACAAGAAAAGGTACAACTCTCGAGTACCTCTGCTACACTTGATTCACCATCCGTGATAAGTCAACTTGTTTCACCGCCACAAGTCTGGTAGGTCTGTCTGAATCTGAAAACTCTCATAATATTGATAATGTTTCTGCTGTGCTTGATGATAGTGGTTCGTTGGGATCCTTTCTAGATGCTACAATTGCTAGGTCTAGACAAATTGAAAATGCTTGAAACTCCTAATGAAAATGCCACTACACCCGTTAGTTCACTCGAACTTGATTATTCTAGTGATGATCCTGATGAAGATTATGTGGAGCTTAATGATGATCTTATTAATAGATGCAATGCTATCTGCTGATGCAAGAAACATTAAAAAGTTTCTTACACAATATACTTGTTAGACGTAAGCTATCTCCCGATCCTGAATTTGCCACATCTCCTATATGCATTAAGGATAAAGATTATGATTTTTCTCTTGATCTATCTCATATAGCTATTGTAGAGAAAGCACCCTTTTGTGGTACTGAAAAAGAAAGTGCTTGTAGAGCACATGAATGAACTTTCTTCTATGAGTAGCTTGTTTTCTGATGATGACAAGATGCGTACTTACTTTGTCATTAAAAATTTTCCTTTCTCATTAAAGGATGATGCTAAAACTTGGTATAATAATTTGCCTCCTGGTTCTATTAAAAGTCCATCTGATTTGCGTGATGTTTTCTTTCGAAAATACTTTCCTGCTAGTGCTCAACATGCTGCTTTACAGAGAATTTATAGGTTTGACCAAGGAGATGAAGAGAAATTGCCTGCGGCATGGGCAAGATTTTGTTCTCTTATCGTAGCTCGACCTGGACATGATTTAGAAAAGAATGATCTACTTGATATATTTTATAGTGGACTAACCATTGAATCTAGAGCATATTTGGATAGTTGTGCTGGTTGTGTTTTCAGGAAAAGAACTCCAGACGAAGCTGAAGAATTATTGGCTAAAATAAGCCGGAATCATGATGATTGGAATACACCTGAACCAACTCCAACGCCAATATTGAAGAAGAGGGGTTTAATGAAGGAGATATGCCCTAGAGGCAATAATAAAGTGGTTATTATTTATATCTTTATGTTTATGATAAATGTTTATATATCATGCTATAATTGTATTAACCGAAACATTAGTACATGTGTGATATGTAGACAACAAGAAGTCCCTAGTATGCCTCTTAAACTAGCTTGTTGATTAATGGATGATTAGTTTCATAATCATGAACATTGGATGTTATTAATAACAAGGTTATATCATTATATGAATGATGTAATGGACACACCCAATTAAGCGTAGCATAAGATCTCGTCATTAAGTTATTTGCTATAAGCTTTCGATACATAGTTACCTAGTCCTTATGACCATGAGATCATGTAAATCACTTATACCGGAAAGGTACTTTGATTACATCAAACGCCAGCTGCGTAAATGGGTGGTTATAAAGGTGGGATTAAGTATCCGGAAAGTATGAGTTGAGGCATATGGATCAACAATGGGATTTGTCCATCCCGATGACGGATAGATATACTCGGGCCC
>NC_061513.1:130593157-130604802 GCF_022539505.1 Lolium rigidum
CAAATAGAATGCCGGATTCTGTCACTCATCTTCCTTGACCCAGCATCTTTTGCAGATCAAAGAACAATGAACCAAAAAAAAAGCAAAAAAATAAAAATAGCGGTGTTGGTCGAAAAAACATGCAAGGAATACATTCCGGGCTGGTACTGGAATAAAAGAAAATCAGCTCCCCCGAAATAAAACCTGTCGGGCTAGCTAATATTTTTAATACTCCCTCGGTCTCATGAAACTTGTATGAGATTTATTAAATTTAAATATATCTAGATGCTATGTTGTGTTTAGATACATTTAAATTTAGACAAATATCTAGAAAAAAAATTATGAGACGGATGGAGTAGTAAACTTGGACCGCTCCAAACCTTGGCGGGAGGAAAATTCAGGTTTCACTGTCGCCCGACCAGCGGTGGCTCCGACTACAATTTCGGTGAACCAACCGAACTCAATTGAGGTTCACTCCATGCCACGGAGGAGACGAGCACCGGCCCCAATTTCCTGGCCTCCATGGAGCTCCTCTCTCCTCAACGAGGCCCTCTTCGAGTCAAGCTCCACCCTGTAGGTGCCGATGGTACTGCTCGGCGCTCTCATTAGGATCTTGCTGAGCTCTAGCTGCAATTGCCGCACGAAGGCGGGTCAGGCACCGCAAGACGTGGCTACGCGCGGTTAGGGCGGCGATGCAGGTGGTGACTGATGGTAGGGCGAGCATGGGCTAAGCCACCCCAACAATCTTATTTCTTTTGAAGAAATGCTCCCCTTGGTAGGGCTGTGACTAAAACCCTTGCAATATTGGTCCTTGGTGTTTGTTTTAGACCTTAGTCTTTTCTGGATTCTTTTTTTCAAGTTTGGGTGTTGATGTTTCGGGTGGCAGCTGGTTTGCCCCCCTCGTCTATAGCGGTTATATTCGTCTATTATGTTCGAGTCTGAAGCTATCTAGTGGCTCACTCTAAGGTCCTAGGTTTATGATTTTCTTTCCCTTTGATCAACAAACTCGTTTGACAAAGCTTCTTTCTATGAATGGAGTTGAAGAGACAACATGCACTTTTGAAACTTGGGTGCGCGCAGTTTTTTCAAAAATTAAAAAATGCTATTTAAGAGTTTAAAAATAATTTTACATGTACGTATTATGTTGATACCTACTCATGTAAGTTTTAACAGAATACGGAAATGAAAAATGTCTAAATGACACTATAATGTTTAAATTTGTACTATTCAAATGAATAGGAACTTCCATTTTCTCATTTTTTTGTAGGTCACATATAATCGTATTTTTTCGTGAAAACTTACACGAGTAAGTATCAACATAATATATACTCATGTGTGCATTTTTAAAAAATTTCTGAAACTGTAAAATAGCATTATTTTAAATTTTTCATAACTGGGTATGCGTGCACCTAGATTCCGTTTGGTATTTTCGGCTGAGGAGATCCTTTTTCACCTAAAAATTATTTAGCCAAGACGTCAAGTGGTCAATCATTATCATACGTACCCCGCAAAACAAAAGATGGGCAACCTTTTGAGAAGAAGCTCACGAAGCAGCCGGGAGCTGACCACCCACTTGCGGCGGCCCTGTGCCGTCGACTCGGCCCACTGGTCTCACTCGGCTGTTGGAATTTCCAGTGGCCTGGTCCTCCCCCACAAGTCAACCATTGCAGACATCCTAAAGGCTTTCTCTACGCCAAATTTCGCCTTCGGTTTTCCTCATCCCTGACAAAAGCACGCAGGAAAGTTCAACTTATGTGTTATTTTGACAGAGAACACTTCGCACTTGCAAACAATTGATGTTGACGTTCTAGCGCGTGCATCATTAGAATACTGAGCGAGTTGACAAACAAGGAAATCTTGACAGGTATAGTATATCGGACTAATCGCATTTCTCGATTATAGCATGGGCAGCAAGAGCCACATTACACTTTTTCCATCGGTAAAAAATCACTTGTCTGTTGCCTGCTGCTGGAGCCAATGTTGATATTTTTCAGATGCATGCATGGACGGCACCCCAGTACAAAAGGAATACGGTCAAACAGAGGCATTTTTGGTCTACTCCTCAGTTCGTGAAATAAGACGTGTATATTATGTCAAAAGTCAAATCATGTGAAATTTGACCAAACATATAGAAATAAAAATTTCAAATCAATATTATTAATTATTTAATTATAACTATACTTTCATAGTTTATACCTATAAAATTGTGGATTGATTTTCTATAAATTTAGTCAAGCTTTAGATTTTTTGACTTCGGAAATATATAAACCTGTTTTTAGCAACAGATGTGTTGGGCAAGGTCCGTGTTTTCAGTGTAGAAGTACTACCCAAAGCACAAGGACGACCTACATAGACCTGTGTCTAATTCTAACATCCCTTGGTCAGTGATAAAAAATACTTACCACGTTTGTTTTAGGGCATGAAATACTTACCACGTTGTGAAATACTAGTTCCTAGACACGTTTACCTTGATGAGGAGTCAAAACAAGGGTTGTAGGCCCACACATCTTAAACACGTGCTATCCTTCTACCTGGATCTCACTTCTGCTGCATGAACTTTCATCCTTTTTGCCTAAGCCTCACAAGTTCTTTGCTGGTTTCTTTTGCCTGATTTAGCAGTCCCCGTCAACGCCAAGGGAACGGCCTATCGAGCTTGTAGCTGCTGCTTATGGTCAAATTCTAGTGCCGGTAGATGGGATTTCTCTCTCTTTTTCTTTTTTGGGGTCCTGCATGAAGGATTAGGACCGGCGGATGCAACTTTGGCATGTCTTGTTGACTGGGCTAGATCATATAGTTGTAGCCCGCATGTTTCTTAAAGTATATTGAAAGATGATTTGGGAGAAATAATCGATTCGACGGGGTTTTCATGTGGAACAAGAAGGGTCTCGTGGTAATACTCAGTGGTTCTGCCATGCGGCTGACCTACCGGTTGTTCTTTTCACTTTTCTTGATCAATTTCACCTAATCTCTTCTTGGTCGATTCCTTGTTTCTTTGTGCGCAAAGCTTTTTAGACGAATTTAATCAAATTCATCACACACACAATTGAATTTTTGAAATTTTCTTTGAGAAATACCGTTATTCTTGCGATTTCAATATACTTTTGTTTTGTAAGTATTTCGTTTTCGACGATCATAAATGAATAGGTTTGCATGAAAAAGATGGGGATCGACAATGTGATTGCACTATGGCAATCAATTCTGAGTTTTGTTGACTACAACTTCTCGATTCCACTTTCATATTTAGCCTTATTTTACACGAATTTGGTAAAACTCATCGCACAGGGGCTGCCCGTTTGACCACTACATCTCGCGTTCTTCCACAGAACTCTAGTATTGTACGTTTTTTATTTCGGTTGTCACAAAAGAGTTGTTAGTTTGTTATAACTGTCGTGGTGTGAGACAAATTTACCATGTGAAAAAGAGGTGAGAGCGATCATCAGTGTGTATGCCAACCAACGGATCGATGTATCGAGATGGCAGTGGTAACGAGCAGCAGTGTTCCGCGAAAGGACTGGATCTTCTACTAGCTTAACAGTTAACATCAGACATTAACATGTTCCCACTTGCCATTTCAATACCGCCGTGGAAACATCAGATATGCGGCGAGTTGAAGAGATCAAGCTCCCCCGCGAAAAAAAGAAGAGAGGAGAAATCAAGTTGACAAGTTGGCAAAGTGAAAGTTTCAGAGACTGAGCCAAGATATTGCAATAAACCGAGTCAAGCAATTGCAGGGAGGTATTCCTCGGGTACTAGCAAACCGGATACGGAAACCTGGGCGGCGACGCCTGTGCACCGGCCAGTCGGCAAGCAACTCCGTCTGTCACATCGCAAGGAAGAGCGCCGCATTCATCGCATCCATCAACGCATCAGCATGCACTAGGTTCAGTTAACGCTTATTTTTGTATGGTGTAACTAGGTTCAGTTAACCTGGAGGCTCGCGGTGGTGTCATCTCCCTGGGCCCTTGCTGCGAACGATGGTTGGCGGACTTGCAGTGCCGGGCAGGGCAGGGTATCGCTCATGAAGGCCCTCATAGTCGGTACAAGCCCATGTTCGCAGTTCGTGGCCCAGCTTTCTCCGCCTCTTCTATCTCTGCAAGTGGTTGTTAACCTCAGAAAAAAAATACTCCAAGTGGCTGGATACAGAGTACTACAAAGATGAAGCAAAAGGTTTTAGTTGGGTATATGCGGTAACTCTATTATCCTTCCACATCATATTCAGAAACAAACAAACATGTGGTTGGATGGTTAGGAGAGCATGAATCCCAGATTGAACACTTTCGTGCTTCATTTAAACGCAGAATCTTCTTTTGTGGGAGACGACGTTCTCGTCGATAGTGCGGCACATGTGGTAACTTCGTCAATCTAAAAACCTGAAATCTTACCAGCGGGCGCATGCTACGTCCCGGGCATACGCACTAGGGTGCAGCTATTTACGTCCAGCTGTCAATAAAATGGTAGGCTAGCTGATATCATGTGTTATTTTTAAAAAAACTGTAACTTTTAAACCGTGTGGCGAAATTACAATTCGTTTTCACTACTAAAATCCCTATGACGAGAGCTTCGAAACTAGACCACATTTTCATATGTTTCGACGAACTTTTTTAACAAGCAACTTTGATGTGCAACGAATATGTACACCTTTTGGTACACGAAGGCACAACTTTGGTGCCCATGGGAGCAATTTCAATATGTGACGAAGCAACTTAAGTGCCCTGCAGAGCAACTTTGGTGCCCGGCGATGGAGTTTTTGAACCCTGCAGAGCAACTTTGGCGCCCGACCGAGCAATTTTTAGTGTCCTGCGAGCAACTTTGGTACTCGGTCGAGCAATTTTAGTGTCCTGCAGAGTAACATTAGGAGTTGTTGCTGCAGCTGTTGTCAAGCCTACCATCATTGTGAATCAAGTGTTTTCGTTGCACACCAAAATTACTTTGCCGCATACCAAAATTGTTTTCCTGCAAAACAAAGTTGCTTTGTCGCGCATCAAAGTTGTTTGTTAAAAAATTGCGTTGAAACATATGAAAATATGGTCTAGTTTCAAAGCTCTCGTCGTTCGGATTCTAAAAGTGAAAACGGATTGTAATTTCGCCGCACGGTTTAAAAGTTACAGTTTTTTTAAACGACAAAGTGATATGAGCTAGCCTACCATTTCTTTGACAGCTGGACACATCTTTCCTTTTGTGTGAGCACTTTCCATTTTGATATGACTGCTCAGAATGACTAACGGGCATGCAGCCGCTCGCTAGACGTGTCCATCTAAAAATCCTCAGTTTTTTTGGAATCACTCTCTCGAATGTGCTCATAGAGGTATGGTATGTGTATAGCTGGGCATGGGCAGCCCGGCCCAGGCGGCCCAACCTGACTCGGCCCAAATATCCTGGGTCGGGCTGGGCTTGCATGTCGGGCCTGGTTTGGGCCTGATATTAGAGCCCGAATGTCGTGTCGGGCCGGGCTTGTATGTCGGGCTGGATTCGGATCTGATATTGGACCCCGAACGTCGGGCCAGGCAGGCTTGCAGAAAACAGAATTTAGGCTTAGTTCGGGCCGGACTTGTCATGTTGGGTTTGGCTTTTGTCTATCCGGGCAAGGTTCGGGCCTAGCATATAAGCTCGAAGGTTGGGCCGAGCCAGGCTTGGGCCTGGGAATTTAGGTTGTGGCTTTT
Organism: Lolium rigidum; assembly: GCF_022539505.1. Classification (NCBI taxonomy): domain Eukaryota; kingdom Viridiplantae; phylum Streptophyta; class Magnoliopsida; order Poales; family Poaceae; genus Lolium; species Lolium rigidum. The sequence continues at coordinate 130,598,797 of NC_061513.1, forward strand.
TCGTGGCCCGAATCCTGTCCCGGACCGAGAAATGTCAAGGTGTGGGTGTGCATACGTTTATAGGGGTGCGTGTATGTATGTATGTATGTATGTATGTATGTATGTATGTATGAGCCTATTTGTTTGTACCGTGTTTCGCAAAAAAAAAAAACAATATAAGTCATACAAGGCATCATTTTTTATTTTTTATAATTAGTGAAAATTAATTAATTTATATAGTATAAAATGGGTTACTAAGGGAAGACATATAGGGAGTATATTATAAAACTAGCACTAGACCCAGAAGTAAAAAAAAGGAGAATCATCAGACACCTCCTCAACCGTCCCATCCACTTAAGTCAGTGAATTACCCGCGTTCGATCATGGTTCGGTTCGCATGTATCAAAAATTCATAGTATGTACGGTTGGTCCCCTACATTTTTTCATGTAGTCTACCGAAGTAGTGAAATATGGTGGAAAAAATCCGTCAATGGTACAATATATTCCCAAATGTAACATTTTTCACTGCATATTTAACATATTTATCTGTGTATGTAACACTTTTAAAATGTTACATCGTTTTGTAACATTTTTCTGTAGTGTATCATGTTGAAATATTGGTTCAACATTTAGTGGCCCACATTAGATTTCAGATTTCCTTGTAAATTTCAAAGCCCACATTGTGGCAGCCCCCGTAAGCCGTAAGTTTGAGTCCAAGTTGGTGACAGCTTATTAGAGAGTGGCAAGAGGTGGAAAGTTTAGTCTCACATGAAAAGTTGGGAGGAAGTTAGACCACCTTATAAGGTGGGTTGTTCCACCACTAGTAAGTGAGTGAGAATTGGAGTAGTACACGCGCTCCTCCTTCTCCTCGCCCGTCTCGTCACGACGCGACGCGCGTCGCGATCGTTGTGAGTGGATTGAGCCTCGAGCCGAGACTTTCCTTTCTTCTGAGTCTATTTAATTTCTTACCCCGGCTACCGCAGAAACACATCCAATACACGAGTTAGGGTTTCCACCTTTCTATGATTGCGCCGCCATCGTAGCCTACTCCATCCCGCCCGTCGGCGTGCACCGACGAACGGGGGAGTAAATCTCCGGAACCACTCGCCTTTGTGATCCTGTACGGGTGAGGGCAAATTAGATTTTTGGGAAGCGCTCTGTGCGACTGGTCAAGCTCTTCACCACGGGTCGTCTTCCGTCCAAGTCGGACGGTGCTGCCTACCGTCGTGTTCAACGCCGTCTACTTCGACATGTCGTCCATGTCGTCAACAACGTTGTCATTAACAACGTTACTGTTGCGACTTCATCTGCTACACCTCCACCGCCACCGTCACCAGATCGGTACGTGCATCATATCTCGATCTGTTTAGCGATAGATGTTTTATTATTTGCGCTGCTACTATTCATGTTGATTAATGCATCTTGTATGTTCGAGTTTCACATGTTATTAGTTGTTGTCGTTATGTTTAATATTCTAAAATTAATCATGAAAATTGAGCCTAATTATCCAACATATCCAATATTTTTTTCTAACTTATCCAACATTACAAGGATGCGTATGTAACATTGATGGAATCTCTATGCATCATATACACAAAAATCATTGTATCGCTTTGTATGTACTTACATAACAAAAACAAAGAACACATGTAACATATCATGACACTGTATGTAACATCAAAAAAATCTCCCACAAATTGGTCTTCTCTATCAACAATAGAGGCAATATACCCTAGATAAATCGAGCTCATCGATGACCAGTCCATCACTTTGGAGACCATTTGGAGAGGAGTAACAACAATCGTCTACCAATCGGCAGAAACGCGAGGCCGCTGGCGGGAGGTCGCGGCCTTTGGTGATGTGTTGGTGTTGCCTGCCAAAACCCACCGGCGAGCAGCGACGGGCAACACGGAGAGCCGGGAGGCTCCCAGGACTGCTGGTGGGCCATGGTCCCTCGGGCGACGGCCCGCAATGCTCCGGCACGCACGTCCAAGCTAGTGCAAGGGCGTGCCACCTGACCTATACCTGGTCAGGAAGGTGATGGATTGCTTCGACTAGTTTCCTGCATGGCATACACGTAAACATTAAATACAAGCCTCGATCGGCTCTCAGGTTATCCCGTGAATCGGCTCGTGGAGCCGATCCACCCATGATTCGCATTGAATCTACGATAACATGGTGGTCCTGCTTGATCAATACTAAGCTAAAACGATCTACGACGATTTAGGGTTTTCACCACATAACCGGAACGTCCTACACGTAATTGAGCCTGCCAGATACGAAAGATGACAGAAAACCAACCCTAGAAAAGGCCTAAAAACCAACATGGAGTTGATCCTCGGAACATCCCTTTTAGGATCAGCAAACCGTACCTTACGCACTACTGGATCATTCAATCCATTTGCAAGGCCTAACCATATGGATATCAAACTAATCCTTGAAGAACAAGGAACAACCGTAACAAATCGAATCTACTAAATAAAGACTAAGCAAGGTGCTGCCCTTACAACTAAGATGGGTGCAAGGGCAGCTAGATATCCAGGGGTAGCATGACTAAGCAAATACATCAAGAGAGTACCGATGCTAACCCTAAAATATCTATGATAACGGTGCTGCTCGCCATCAAAAAGGCTTCAGTACGAGCAACACATGAACAACGAATAAACAAGATACTGCCTAGATCGCACGCCTAGATTGATTTGTTGTGAACGTGATCGTCCTCCTTTCTCAATAACCCTAGATACATATTTATAGTCCGTAGACTCTCTAACTTGGGAATAATCCCAACCGTGTACGAGCTAAACTCTATCTTTTAATTCTAACCGACACGTAACCTACTATATTTTACAGATACACGGGCAATCTAGCCCAAACTCTTGCACGAGGCCGATTCATGAATATTTCCCGTGTATATTCTCCAAGCCCATCTCAATCACGGCCCACCTCTTGACTTGGTTAAAATCAGGTGATAACACATGCCCCCCTGGTTTTGGCAATGATAATTCCAAAACCACTCTGTTTTTTCTTCGTAGGGCCATGTCGTGGCAGAGCAAAACCGTCGCAGTATCCTTTCATCATGATGCCTTGCCTTCTCAACTTCTCTGCATGATTTGACAGTTCTTTGGCACCACTTCCTTGGAAACCGTTGTAGCATTAAATCTCCACTATATCCCCTTTATTTAACCGCGCCGAGCAGTTCGCCTCTTCATCCTCTCGCTCCGTACTAGCCATCGGCAAAAAAAACCCTTCCTCTGTAGCCATGTCTTCCTCCTCCTCCTCCTCTGCCTCATCGGATCTCTCCTCCTCATCTTCTTCCTCCCGTGAGCCCACGCCGGAGTGGGACTCGCTGGCGGTGTACGACCTCCGCGCCCCAGAGAAGTGGGACATCGAGGACCATGATTCCTCCGTCTGGTCCGAGGATGACAAGTCCTTGACCGACGGAGACGACGATTTCCAGTTCCTCGCCGATGGGGAGCTGGAGGAGGAGAGCGAAGATGACCTCTTCTCCTGGGACGACTTCACCTCCTCCGTCGAGGAGGAGGAAGAGGAGGACGACGACTCCTCCGACGAATATCCGCCGGCAAAGCGCATCCGCGCCGGGTCGGATGACAACGACGATGACGACGACGACGAGGAAGAGGCCCCCGTCGAGGGCTACGGGAGCATCGACGAGGAGCCCGCCGGCAGCAGTGCCGACGGCAGCCACGACGGTGACGACGAGGGCAGCGAGGGCCCTTAGATTAGCGACTACTAGCGTAGGACTAGTAGTAGTAATCGGCTCCTCTTTTGTTCTTCTTTTCTTGAGCAATCGGCTCTTCTCTGTAAAAACCCCTTCTATTAATGAAGAAAATGTTTCTATATCGATTTTTTTTTCATATCAATTTTGCCGATCGTCAAAGCAAGTCAACACGCAAAGAGCCGATGGCAGCGCATCGGCTTTTACCATAAAACGCGAGTAAGGCCAAATCAGTCTCCTATTCACACGGTAACATGCAATCTTCGTCTGAGATAATGAACTCAGATCCCCCAAATCGCCGTTCGAACAGATCCAATTCACGGCCACGCGAATCTTAGATCTCAATCCCGCAGATTCAACTCCTCAGCGAACCCAATGGCAGAATCATGCCACGCCAATGCCACGGTCTCTGGCCTGAAAGTAATCTGTTAACTGCTCAGTTGAGCTTGTTCCTCTAGAGTCGATGGCTGTGCATCGGCTTTTAATCTGAAGTCGATGTCTGTGCATCGGCTGTACTCGTGTCTTGTTGTTTTGCATATTTTCCTAAAGTCGATGTCTGTACATCGGCTGTGATTTGTCTGTAAAATTTTTTTTTACTGGCCGATTTTATGCATCGGCCCCCATATTTCACTGTCCATCATCCCACATGCTTGGGAAATATTTCTTGAGATGTTGACCATTGACAGCTACTGGTAATTTAACATCGTCCAGTTCCTCGAGCATGTATGCATTACCCTTCAAAACATGGTCGACTCTGTACGGTCCGTGCCAATTAGGAGACCATTTACCATATGCTTTATCCTTAGTTCCTAATGGCAACACAGCTTCCCATACTAGATCACCAACCCGAAACTCCTTTGGTCTCACCTTCTTATTGTATGCGCGAGCTACCTTGGCTTTGTTCTCTTTAATCTTCTCCAACGACCAAAGTCTGAGTTCCGACAGATCCTCAATACTATCACTCATCAGGGCTGCATATTCTTCAATTGTTAGATCATTCTGAAACGTAACACGTCTCGATCCGATCGTAATTTCCCAAGGCAATACGGCTTCTTGTCCATAGACCAGCTGGTATGGCGAGGTTTTTATAGCCCCATGACATGACATGCGATAAGCCCACAAAGCTTCTGACAATACCTCATGCCACCGTCTAGGGTGCTCGTCAACTTTTCTCTTAATCAGCTTGATGAGGCTCTGGTTGGACGCTTCAGCTTGCCCATTTGCTTGAGCATAGTATGGGGACGATCGGATCAGCTTAATTCCCATGTCGTCGCAGAACTTTCTGAACTCTTTAGAAATGAAGACCGAACCTCCATCGGTCGTGATAGTCTGGGGAATTCCGAATCTATGAATGACATGTTCTTTCACAAAATTGATGACATCTTCTGATTTTACTGACTTCATAGGGACGGCTTCCACCCATTTAGTGAAATAATCTGTAATGGCCAAAATCCACTCGTGGCCTTTACTCGATGCAGGATGGATTTTGCCGATCATATCCATGCCCCAACCTCGAAATGGCCAAGGCTTGATGATGGGGTTCATTGCTGATGCGGGTACCATCTGAATTTTCCCAAACATCTGACACGCTTGACATCCTTTATAGTACTTAAAGCAATCCTCAAGCATGGTGGGCCAGTAAAACCCTGATCGCCTGATCAGCCATTTCATCTTATGAGCCGATTGGTGAGTTCCACAGGCGCCTTCGTGTACCTCGTGTAAGAGCCGATTCGACTCGGCTGGTCCCAGGCATTTGAGAAGTAACCCCTCCAAAGTCTTGTAGAACATGTCATCTCCTATAAGGACATATTTCATGGCCTTGTACCTTATCCGTTTAGGTGCCCCTCCGAGCCGAATCTTTCAAGTAATTGAAGATATCGGCTCTCCAGTCATCCTGTTTCGACAATCTGCATGGCCTGATGAACCCGGCGTCCAACATCTTCTCGGTCTCTTTCTTGACTTTTTCTAGAATATCGGCCTTCATCTGACGTGTACGTGGCTGGAACGGCCGAAATCCTTTATTGAGAGGGAGTCGATGCTCAATGATGCTTCTATCTAACCCAGTCATTTCTGTGTAATCCCATGCAAAGCAATTTGGGTATTCTTTCAACAGAGCTATCATCATGCTCCTCAGATGTGGATCTAACTTTTTGCTGATAAAAGTTGGTCGTGACTTATCCCCAGGACCAATGTCAACCTCTTCTAGCTCATCAGCCGATGTAAACCCATACCCTAGCTTTCCGTCACCTGCTAGATCGATGCTTGATAACCCACAAGTATAGGGGATCGCG
>NC_061513.1:130604902-130652749 GCF_022539505.1 Lolium rigidum
TACTAAAGGCTTAGATGGATGAGAGGTTTTCTACTAGTGACATATGAATACAAGGTTTGGTTTTCGTAATCAAGTGCAAGAGATGGGGAACATTGCTGACAATGCTTCTCATATTACACTATGCATTTTCTATTGTGTACTTTGTGGTAACGTCTCAGTCTTGTTTTGAGCTCCTTACGACGTGGAGATGTTTCGGAAGAAGATCTGCCGTAAGGGCAAAGACATGTTCGACCATCCTCATCCATCGTCGTTTCCGAGAGGCACGTTTCTTTCAGCTGGTGCCAGAATACATGTGCACCTTGGCAAGAGTATTCGGCCATTTCTTGAGGAATTTTTTTTTTGAAACGGAAAGCTGATGGGGGATTAGTTAGCTAGCGCTGGTTTCTAGCGTGACGTTGTTTAGGTAAAGCACATGCATACTAGTCTAGCCTGTTAGGTATACTTGGCCAATTTCAAAAAAAAAAATCTGATCTGTTTGAACTGGGATCTTTTGCACGATTTTGGATTAATAGCGTGGCATGGCCATGTTATGTGGATCAGGGTGATTAAAGCGTGCATTTTTCTTCGAGCATAGCGTGTTGATGGCCCGTTTTAGATAAAGTATAGTTTGTGTTGGAAAAAAAGTGTTGGTTAGGCTTCTCTTATTCTCTATGTTCATTCATTTTGTTCATGAGCACATCATGAGTTTACAATCTCTTACGTGATCACAAACATTCACACCTATGAGTATAAGTAGAAAAGTATTTCCGGATCACATATATAGTTACAGTAACATGAATAGCAGTGGGTAAATGTGGACAAATATTAGCCAGATGTTTAAGCTTGTGGCCCATGCCATTACTCATACGCCTTTGCCGTTGCCAATCATTGCAACCACTTTCAGGTTGATTTAATACTACCTGCAACTGATTCTTTGCTTTGCAACTAACTCAAGCAGTATCTTGACCTTTCGTCCCGGGCCTAAATATCCATCGCCTATGAACTTTTCGTACGCTGAACAATCCATCAATTTAAACAGCCATTGCGGTGACAGGTCGCCTATGAAGTGGTGGTGACAGGGGTCACCCTGGAGCTTCAACACCAGATTGCGGGTTTGCTCATCTGCAAAAGAGGGGAGTTCCCGATTAAGTATTTGGGCTTGCCTATTAGTGACAAGGCGCTTAGGGTAGCGGATTGGAACTTCTTGCCGGAGAAGATTGGGCATAGGGTCTACCACTGGCAAGGACTGTTCCTCGCTTCGGCGGGTAGGCTAGAGCTGACCAACTATTGCCTCTCCAGCCTCCCGCAGTTTGCTATGAGCCTTTACATGCTCTTTGATAGCACGCATAAGGCCATGGACAAACCGCGTTGCCGCTTCTTTTGGGAAGGAGTGGGCAACAAACGCAAGTACCACATGGTAGACTGGGCCACGGTGTGTAAACCTAAGGCGTTTGGAGGATTGGGAATTGTAGAAGGATAGAGAGGAAGAGAGATATGCGGAATATGATGGATGATGTATTGCGCCTCATGGGCGAGTATATATAGTGGTACAAGACTTGGAGGCTAAGATAGCTCTCCTAGAGATATGGTAGGTAGAGATTACAAATCCTAGACTACCTAATATACCTATACCAAATATATCTCTAACACTCCCCCGCAGTCGTAGCGGTAGTGACGTGAACAACAGTAGCGTCGCGGACGGTCAGACTGGAGAGAAGCCGAAGATAGGAACCAACGGGCTGACACTCCCCCGCAGTCATAGCGGGAGCGTCGTGGACGGAGTTGCGTCGCGGATGCTTGGACTGTAGAGGAAGCTGGTGAGGCGCAGGTGAGGTGGTAGCCCTTTATGCCGATGTCGAGGTAGCCGAGAGCGTGGGTGCTGCAACCTTGGTCGAGGGAGCCGCGCGAGGGATTGCCGTAGTCGATGTCGTGGGCGGGTGCCGGTGTCGATGTAGCCGCAAGCGAGTAGTGCGCGAGGAGAGTGACGGAGACGCGTCGAGGCAGTCGTGGAGGTTGTCGATGCCGAAGTGGATGCAGTCCGAGCCGTCGAGGACGAGGTGCGGCCCTAGTTTTGCCGGAACCGAGCGCACGTCGGGGACGAAGGCATACTTCGGTTTTGCCGAAGCCGAGTACACATAGAGGAAGTCGGTGACGAGGTCGAGGCGGTCGTAGGCGATGCCGAAGAAGACGTTGTCGAAGCCGATGAAGACGAGACGTCCGGCGCGAGTTTGCCAGACTCGGGAACGTGACGGGGACGAAGGCACTTCCGGTGTTGCCAGTACCGGGCATGCGAGGGGCAGGGAACATTACAAAGTGCGCGCCTTGTCGGAGTAGACTAGTAGAGGAGGTCTCGACGACAGGTGTCGGAGTAGAGGAGCAGGTGGTGTAGTCGGGGAAGAGGCGAGTCTCGACGACGGGTGTCGGAGTAGAGAAGCGAGGTGACGTAGTCGGGGAAGAGGCGAGGACGGCGGCGGCGAAGCTGTAGTGTACGAAGACGTAGAAGGCGGCGGTCGCAGCAGCGGCCTGGAGTGGTCATGCTTGACGCCTAGATGGGCGTGGAGGTGGTCGGCGGGACCCGCAACGGCCAGCAGTGGCCATGCAGGTTACCTGTGGAGGCGCGGCGGCGGTACTCGAAGTAGGCGAGGAAGAACCCGGCGGCGTGACGAAGACCATGCGCGGACGGAGGCGACCCGCGCCGAAGGGGTGGCGCTGTGGTGGCCTCAGACATCGACGCGCGGGGGACGGCGAAGGTGACCGCGTGCAGCGACGCCACGGCCCGAGGGACCGGCGTAGGCTGCGGGCGCGAGTCGGTGCAGCGGCGGGAGACCACCAGCGACGTACACGCCTCGGAAGGCGCGTCCGAGGCCGGTAGCATGGACCCAAGGTGACGGCGCTGCGGCCCGAAGGGGCGACGCAGCGGCACCCCGATGCTCGACCGGTGGTAGGCGCGTGCTCGGGGACCTGCTTGGCGTAGACGTGCGCGGGGTCGGTTGATCAGACCGACGGCAGCGCGATACGCGCCATGGCATGGACGACGCACGGATCGGTGTCGATGGCGGCGTTGTCGATGTAGTCCCGGGCGATGGCGACGAAGACGGACAGGCGATGGAGACCGCGCGAGCAAGAACAGCCTCGCTGCGATGCACGTAGGGGCGCCCGTGTGCGGCGCGTGCGGCTGTGCCGTGCGGTTGATGGCCGGTGCGGTCGATGTCGTTGTCGGAGTAGAGGCACAAGAGGACGACGGCGATGGGCGACTCAATCCGATCTATGATCGGTAAAACCAAAAAGAAAAACGCCGGTCGAGCGACCGGCGGAGCAAAAAGAAAACCAATCTACGGATTGGAAAAAAAAGACTCGAGGGCAGCGGATCAACGGATCGGCGGACGAACCCTCATACGGGTTGCGCGGCCCCCGGAGTAGGCCATGGAGATTGACCTCCCCGGGGCGGCGCGGGCGGAAGCGCGGGCGGCGGCTAGGTCAAGGAGCGTGCCGCTCGATACCATGTAGAAGGATAGAGAGGAAGAGAGATATGCGGAATATGATGGATGATGTATTGCGCCTCATGGGCGAGTATATATAGTGGTACAAGACTTGGAGGCTAAGATAGCTCTCCTAGAGATATGGTAGGTAGAGATTACAAATCCTAGACTACCTAATATACCTATACCAAATATATCTCTAACAGGAATCCTCAACACCAAACTCATGAACATCGCCCTGATGCTCAAATGGATTTAGAAACTCTACCACGACGCCGAGGGTCTCTGGGCAGACATCATACGTGCAAAGTACCTGAGGGGTCGGGACCTCTTTGATGGTACAGTCCCCACTAAAGGCTCCCAGTTCTGGAATTCCATCCAAAAAATAAATTGGTATTTCAAGTTGGGATCCAAACATGGTGCGCGAAATGGGCGACGCACGAGGTTCTGGCTGGACTGGTGGACGGGCCGGGGGCCCTTCATGGTTAGGTTTCCCCGTCTCTTTAGCTGCTGTACTGATCCGCTGATATCAGTCGCTGATGCGGCACCACGGGAAGGGAACCCTGGGGAATGGGGAGTTGAGTTTCGGCGACCTTCTGGCACGGCTGAAGTGGTTGAATGGGACAACCTTGTCGGGAGGCCATGGGATGGCAGCCGGGGATTGAGGAGGACACGGTCTCCTGGTCCATCGACGCTTCAGGTTCCTTCACTGCCAATTCGGTCTATCTGGCACTGACACAGGGGGCGTCAGTTACCTGCTTCAAGGAGGCCTGGCGCACCAGGGTTCCTCCCAAGATCCGGGTCTTCTTATGGCAACTAATCCGAGGACGCCTTCCCTCATGTGACCAAGTTGCTAAAAGACACGGACCTTCGGATGGGAGGTGCGCGCTTTGTCAGGAGGAGGAAGACTGCAATCACATCTTCTTCTCCTGTCCCATCGCCCGAATGATGTGGGCTGGAGTTAGGGAACTCCTCCACTGCGACTGGAACCCCGCCGGGCCGGGGGAGTTCATTGCAATCGCCCAAGGCCTTTACGGCCCGATGCGTATGCTAGCTTGGTTTACGTTCGTAGCCCAGTGCTGGACCTTGTGGACTATCCACAACAAGCTTACCATTGAAGGAAAGATGATCGGACACCCGGCTGATGTTTTTACCACATGTTGATACATATGCAGTGCTTGGAGGGTTCTGGTCGGACAGAGGGATCGGACGATGCTGGACGCGGCGGTGGACGACGTCAGGAGACTCTACGCGAGACTGCGAGCTGAGTAGCGGAGGACCCAGGCATTGGCTACACCATGGACTTCCCTAGTTATCTATCTATCTTTGTGGTAGTTGTGTATGTGTTGGCTAGACGTGCTCTGTTTCGCACCCTCGCATCTTTCCGTGATGTGTGTTGGGACTGACCTGTGTGCGCCTTAGGGCGAGCTATGTGTGTGTGCTATGTAAGATTATGTTGGATTGTTGTGGGCTTTATTTATAAAGCCGGGCCGAGTGGCCTTCTGTTTAAAAAACAGTCATTGACTGACTGCGGTTCGGCATTTGAGATGGCTTCTTCCTCTGAAGGACAGCCGTTGAAAACACATACCGTTGCATGAACCTATGGTGTGTCGATAAGATGAAGATGATATTTTTGTCCTGCTGCTAACGCAGATCTGGATCTTCACCGTTTGCATTCCCTACCATGCAGGAGTTTCTCTCGGGAGACTCAACTACCCAACAGTTCTTATTCTACAAAAAGAATATGAATGAATACAGAGTGCAAAAGGAAGGTCAATAAAGAACACTTTTTTGCAAACACATGATCTATTAATTTTTATCCATGACAGATGAATTTTACAATTTTACATCTATGTCAAACAATGGGGCAAAATGGTTTATCACCAGCTATATCGACACGGTGCAGCCGAGGGCCCACACGTCGGCAAGCGGGTCTTGCTCCTCCCCGCAAACCACCTCCGGTGCCATAAACGCTGGCGTGCCACCGATCGGCCGCTCGCAATCCGCTGTCGTCATGCACCCGGAGTTCGCGACCTTGGCCCGCCTGTCGGCACCGACCACGACGTTCCTCGCCTTGATGTCCCCCTGTGCACCCAGGGTCGGCTCTGACACATGGCCACCATGGGCGACGGCCTAGGGCCCACACCTAGGGGCCCAGGATTTCGTAGCCGTAATTCCTGTTGGGAGAAAACAAATGGCAGTAGCCAGCACAGGTCCAACAAGACAACAATCGAGAGCATGGTAGGAGAAAAGGCAGAGTCGAATCGCACGAGAGAAAAAGAAAGTAAGAAACACCATCAACCAATCGATGATTGGTGCACAGGCGGACGATGTCGGCGGCGGACCTCGCCTGCTCGTAGTATCCTCATGCCTCTGGTAGCTCTCTTCCCTCTCAAGTATGCTACATAGATCCGTGGTCTGTCTAGCATCCTCAATTGTTGGTTTCTAGCCCAAATCGTCATGGCTCACAAGCAAAATGCATGCTCGCAAAGCTAGCGTCCCGAAGTAGGTTGATTGATTTGCTAGCGACCTTACATGAGCAACTTAACAGACACAACTAGTAGCTTGGTAAACCTCTAGGTTGAACTCGGCGATGGGAATAGGTCGGTATGTACTATGGAGCCTCCTTTAATCAGTTTTTCTTTTATTGTTTACAAATAGATCTAGGTTGGTGCGAATTAATAGGGTAAGAGTTGGACCTTCCCCTTATCCCCTTCTACAGTGAGATAAGGCGATTTCGGGGCAACCGCGCGTGCACAAGCTCTCTGCCAGCGATTCGCCGGATTCCCCGCCTCTCCGGCGGCCGCTTCGGCGGCGGGAGGACGGGGAATCCACAGATCCCGTATGTTTATAGCTTAGGTGTGCGTTGTGGGGTGGTGGCCGGCGGCGCTGTGGTGGAAGCGGTGGCGCCGGAGTGCTTTTGGTGGCGGTGGTCTTCCCCTCCGTTGGTGCGGCTCCGCGGGAGCTTCGCCGCGGATCTACCGTCCAGCCCTTGATCGCGGCTCCGCGGAGTCAACGAGAGGGTTTCCCTTTCGCCGGAGTCCGAGAGAAGGCGGTTCCGGCGTCTGACGACTTGGAAGATGCGATACATGGCGGCCAAGGTGGTGTCGCCGTCCGTCGTGCTGGGTGGAGGTGTTCTGGCACCGAGGAGCGTCGACTCCCTGTCCGCGATGGGGGGCCTCCCAGTCCAAGCTTTCGGAGGCGATGCGGCAGGTTTCGCCGGCGTAACGTCGTGCGCGATGAAGACGATGCCAGGGCTCAGGATGGTTTTTCTTGTATTTTCTTTATTTTCTGGGCTTTTCTGTAAGAATCTTGGTTGGATGTAATCGCATTTTCCCTTGCAAAAAAAAAATATAGGTTGGTGCGAATTAGACTGCGACTAGGAATCCTAATTCTATTAGGCCTGACATCTCTAATCCTATTGAATTCGATTTGTAAATAACAATATTAACTTCTATCATACATGAATTTGTTGTATGTCACCCATACTTCGACTAATTAGCCAAAGCATGTTAGGTTGTTAGGCTTCTTTCCAAAACCTAATTTTATATACCTAATTTCTTCACAGATTTAGGTGTTAAATGTTAACTAACAATCATTTGTCCTATGGCCTAGTCCCCTAGGAGCTAGGGGCCCCGGCCTAAGATTTGTTAACGTACTTTATACAATTATACTCTTTAGGCTAGATACTTCAAGGTGCAATTTACTGTTCCTCTAATTCGATTTCTCTTACCAAAAGAAACACTTCAACATTTACTCTTTAAACCATACGTATTAGAAAAAATATTGAAAATATAAAAGGTTTGAGATGCAGTGTGCATCTACTTCGACTTCTTAGAAAAAAGTTATGTCAAAATTTTAGAATAACTTTTTGCGATGGCGCGATTTCTCTCTAGCCTTCCCAAATATGCAAAACAACACTTACCCTTATAAATTGTTATGTGTACACAAGTAGATATTGGTATAAATAAGAACCATGGTATATAGTTGATACGTCTCCGACGTATCGATAATTTTTTTATGTTCCATGCCACATTATTGATGTTATCTACATGTTTTATGCATACTTTATGTCATATTCGTGTATTTTCTGGAACTAACCTATTAACAAGATGCCGAAGTGCCGATTCTTTGTTTTCTGCTGTTTTTGGTTTCAGAAATCCTAGTAAGGAAATATTCTCGGAATTGGACGAAATCAAAGCCCAGGGGCCTATTTTTCCACGAAGCTTCCAGAAGTCCAAAGGAGAGACGAAGAGGGGCCACGAGGGGGCCACACCCTTGGCCGCGCGGCCCTATGGTGTGGGGCCCCCGTGCCGCCTCTTGACCTGCCCTTCCGCCTACAAATAGCCTCCGTGACGAAACCCCCAGTACCGAGAGCCACGATACGGAAAACCTTCCGGAGACGCCGCCAACGCCGATCCCATCTCGGGGGATCCAGGAGATCGCCTCCGGCACCCTGCCGGAGAGGGGAATCATCTCCCGGAGGACTCTACGCCGCCATGGTCGCCTCCGGTGTGATGTGTGAGTAGTCTACCCCTGGACTATGGGTCCATAGCAGTAGCTAGATGGTTGTCTTCTCCCCATTGTGCTATCATTGTCGGATCTTGTGAGCTGCCTAACATGATCAAGATCATCTATACGTAATTCTATATGTTGCGTTTGTTGGGATCCGATGAATAGAGAATACTTGTTATGTTGATTATCAAAGTTATATCTATGTGTTGTTTATGATCTTGCATGCTCTCCGTTATTAGTAGATGCTCCGGCCAAGTTGATGCTAGTAACTCCAAGAGGGAGTATTTATGCTCGATAGTGGGTTCATGTCTCCGTGAATCTGGAGGGGTGACAAGAACCTCTAAGGTTATGGATGTGCTTGTTGCCACTAGGGATAAAACATTAGTGCTATGTTCAAGGATGTAGTCACTAGTTACATTACGCGCAATACTTAATGCAATTGTACTGTTGTTAGCAACTTAATGCTGGAGGGGTTCGGATGATAACCTCGAAGGTGGACTTTTTAGGCATAGATGCATGTTGGATGGCGGTCTATGTACTTTGTCGTAATGCCCAATTAAATCTCACTATACTCATCATGATATGTATGTGCATGGTCATGCTCTCTTTATTTGTCAATTGCCCAACTGTAATTTGTTCACCCAACATGTTGTTCGTCTTATGGGAGAGACACCTCTAGTAAACTGTGGACCCCGGTCCAATTCTCTTTACTGAAATACAACCTACTGCAATACTTGTTCTACTTGTTTTCTGCAAACAATCATCTTCCACACAATACGGTTAATCCTTTGTTACGGCAAGCCGGTGAGATTGACAACCTCACTGTTTCGTTGGGGCAAAGTACTTTGGTTGTGTTGTGCAGGTTCCACGTTGGCGCCGGAATCCCTGGTGTTGCGCCGCACTACATCCTGCCGCCATCAACCTTCAACGTGCTTCTTGACTCCTACTGGTCCGATTAAACCTTGGTTTCTTGCGAGGGAAACTTGCCGCTGTGCGCATCACACCTTTCTCTTGGGGTTCCCAACGGACGTGCCAACCACACGCATCAAGCAAATTTACTGGCGCCGTTGCCGGGGACCTGAAGAAAAGTTACACCACAAAGATTTCTATCTCCCACGTCAATCGCACGCCAGCCAGCAAATTGCCGGCGCCGTTGCCGGGGAGATCAAGACACGTCTGCAAGGGGAGTCTCCACTTCTCAATCTCTTTACTTTGTTTTTGTCTTGCTTAGTTTTATTTACTACTTTGTTTGCTGCACTAAATCAAAATACAAAAAAATTAGTTGCTAGTTTTACTTTATTTGCTATCTTGTTTGCTATATCAAAAACACAAAAATATTAGTTTACTTGCATTTACTTTATCTAGTTTGTTTTATTTACTGTTGCTAAAATGGCCAACGCTGAAAATACTAAGTTGTGTGATTTCACAACCACAAATAATAATGATTTCTTATGCACACCTATTGCTCCACCTGCTACTACAGCAGAATTCTTTGAAATTAAACCTGCTTTACTCGAATCTTGTTATGCGAGAGCAATTTTCCAGTGTTAGTTCGATGATGTTGCTGCCCATCTTAATAATTTTGTTGAATTATGTGAAATGCAAAAATATAAAGATGTAGATGGTGATATTATTAAACTAAAATTGTTCCCTTTCTCATTAAGAGGAAGAGCTAAAGATTGGTTGCTATCTCTGCCTAAGAATAGTATTGATTCATGGACTAAATGCAAGGATGCTTTTATTGGTAGATATTATCCCCTTGCTAAAATTATATCTTTGAGGAGTAGCATAATGAATTTTAAACAATTAGATACTGAACATGTTGCTCAAGCTTGGGAAAGAATGAAATCTCTCGGTTAAAAATTGCCCAACCCATGGATCGACTACTTGGATGATCATCCAAACCTTCTATGCAGGACTAAATTTTTCTTCACGGAATTTATTGGATTCAGCTGCTGGAGGTACCTTTATGTCCATCACTCTTGGTGAAGCAACAAAGCTTCTTGATAATATGATGATCAACTACTCTGAATGGCACACGGAAAGAGCTCCACAAGGTAAGAAGGTAAATTCTGTCGAAGAAACCTCTTCCTTGAGTGATAAGATTGATGATATTATGTCTATGCTTGTGAATGATAGGACTAATATTGATCCTAATAATGTTCCGTTAGCTTCATTGGTTGCACAAGAAGAACATGTTGATGTAAACTTCATTAAAAATAATAATTTTGACAACAATGCTTACCGGAACAATTCTAGTAATAACTATAGGCCATATCCTTATAATAATGGCAACGGCTATGGTAATTCTTATGGGAATTCTTACAACAATAATAGGAGTTCACCCCCTGGACTTGAAGCCATGCTTAAAGAATTTATTAGTACACAAACTGCTTTTAATAAATCTGTTGAAGAAAAGCTTGGGAAAATTGATATACTTGCTTCTAAAGTCGATAGTCTTGCTACTGATGTTGATCTTTTGAAATCAAAAGTTTTGCCTAATGAGAATCATCATAATAAAATTGTTACTACAGCAAATGCCATTCAAGTTAGAATTAATGAGAATATAAGATTAATGGCTGAACTGCGTGCTAGGTGGGATAGAGAAGAAAATGAAAAACTAGCTAAAGAGAAGAATGTAGCTAAAGTTTGGACTATTACCACCACTAGTAATGCTAATACTACACATGTTGCTGCACCCCCTACTAATACTAATAAAAGAATTGGTGTTAGCAATGTTTCCACTTCTAATGCAAAGCGCGAAAAACTGCCTGAAACTGCTAAAGCTGTCGAAACTGCTCGTGATAAAGTCTGCTGAAATTTTTTCCAACATTGGGGATGATGATCCCATTGCTTTAGATTATAATGGTTTGAATTTTGATGATTGCCACATCTCTGAAGTTATAAAGTTCTTGCAAAAACTTGCTAAAAGTCCTAATGCTAGTGCTATAAATTTGGCTTTCACGCATCATATTACAAATGCTCTCATAAAAGCTAGAGAAGAGAAATTAGAGCGCGAAGCCTCTATTCCTAAAAAGCTAGAGGATGGTTGGGAGCCCATCATTAAGATTAAGGTTAAAGATTTTGATTGTAATGCCTTATGTGATCTTGGTGCAAGTATTTCTGTTATGCCTAAGAAAATTTATGATATGCTTGACTTGCCACCGCTGAAAAATTGTTATTTGGATGTTAATCTTGCTGATCATTCTACAAAGAAACCTTTGGGTAAAGTTGATAATATTCGCATTACCGTTAACAATAACCTTGTCCCCGTTGATTTTGTTGTCTTGGACATTGAATGCAATGCATCTTGTCCCATTATATTGGGAAGACCTTTTCTTCGAACTGTTGGTGCTATTATTGATATGAAGGAAGGTAATATAAAATATCAATTTCCTCTCAAGAAAGGTATGGAACACTTCCCTAGAAAGAGAATGAAGGTACCTTTTGATTCTATTATGAGAACAAATTATGATGTTGACACTTCGTCTCTTGATAATACTTGATACACACTTTCTGCGCCTAGCTGAAAGGCGTTAAAGAAAAGCGCTTATGGGAGACAACCCATGTTTTTACCTACAGTACTTTGTTTTTATTTTGTGTCTTGGAAGTTGTTTACTACTGTAGCAACCTCTCCTTATCTTAGTTTTGTGTTTTGGATTACTGCACAGTTCCAGATTTCTTTGCTGTCACGAATCTGGGTCCACCTCCCTGTAGGTAGCTCAGAAAATTAAGCCAATTTACGTGCATGATCCTCAGATATGTACGCAACTTTCATTCAATTTGAGAATTTTCATCTGAGCAAGTCTGGTGCCATTTCAAAATTCGTCAATACGAACTGTTCTGTTTTGACAGATTCTGCCTTTTATTTCGCATTGCCTCTTTTGCTATGTTGGATGAATTTCTTTGATCCACTAATGTCCAGTAGCATTATGCAATGTCCAGAAGTGTTAAGAATGATTGTGTCACCTCTGAATATGTCAATTTATATTGTGCACTAACCCTCTAATGAGTTGTTTCGAGTTTGGTGTGGAGGAAGTTTTCAAGTATCAAGAGAGGAGTATGATGCAACATGATCAAGGAGAGTGAAAGCTCTAAGCTTGGGGATGCCTCGGTGGTTCACCCCTGCATATATCAAGAAGACTCAAGCGTCTAAGCTTGGGGATGCCCAAGGCATCCCCTTCTTCATCGACAACATTATCAGGTTCCTCCCCTGAAACTATATTTTTATTCCATCACATCTTATGTGCTTTTTCTTGGAGCGTCGGTTTGTTTTGTTTTTTGTTTTGTTTGAATAAAATGGATCCTAGCATTCACTTTATGGGAGAGAGACACGCTCCGCTGTAGCATATGGACAAGTATGTCCTTGGTTTCTACTCATAGTATTCATGGCGAAGTTTCTCCTTCGTTAAATTGTTATATGGTTGGAATTGGAAAATGATACATGTAGTAATTGCTATAAATGTCTTGGGTAATGTGATACTTGGCAATTGTTGTGCTCATGATTAAGCTCTTGCATCATATGCTTTGCACCCATTAATGAAGAAATACATAGAGCATGCTAAAATTTGGTTTGCATATTTGGTTTCTCTAAGGTCTAGATAATTTCTAGTATTGAGTTTGAACAACAAGGAAGACGGTGTAGAGTCTTATAATGTTTTCAATATGTCTTTTATGTGAGTTTTGCTGCACCGGTTCATCCTTGTGTTTGTTTCAAATAAGCCTTGCTAGCCTAAACCTTGTATCGAGAGGGAATACTTCTCATGCATCCAAAATACTTGAGCCAACCACTATGCCATTTGTGTCCACCATACCTACCTACTACATGGTATTTTCCGCCATTCCAAAGTAAATTGCTTGAGTGCTACCTTTAAAATTCCATCATTCACCTTTGCAATATATAGCTCATGGGACAAATAGCTTAAAAACTATTGTGGTATTGAATATGTAATTATGCACTTTATCTCTTATTAAGTTGCTTGTTGTGCGATAACCATGTTCACTCGGGGACGCCATCAACTATTCATTGTTGAATTTCATGTGAGTTGCTATGCATGTCCGTCTTGTCCGAAGTAAGAGAGATCTACCACCTTATGGTTAAGCATGCATATGTTAGAGAAGAACATTGGGCCGCTAACTAAAGCCATGATCCATGGTGGAAGTTTCAGTTTTGGACAACAATCCTCAAATCTCAAATGAGAAAATTATTAATTGTTGTTATATGCTTATGCATAAAAGAGGAGTCCATTATCTGTTGTCTATGTTGTCCCGGTATGGATGTCTAAGTTGAAGAATAATCAATAGCGAGAAATCCAATGCGAGCTTTCTCCTTAGACCTTTGTACAGGCGGCATAGAGGTACCCCTTTGTGACACTTGGTAAAAACAGTGCATTGTGATGATCCGGTAGTCCAAGCTAATTAGGAGAAGGTGCGGGCACTATTAGTACACTATGCATGAGGCTTGCAACTTATAAGATATAATTTACATGATGCATATGCTTTATTACTACCGTTGACAAAATTGTTTCATGTTTTCAAAATCAAAGCTCTAGCACAAATATAGCAATCGATGCTTTTCCTCTATGGAGGACCATTCTTTTACTTTCAATGTTGAGTCGGTTCACCTATTTCTCTCCACCTCAAGAAGCAAACACTTGTGTGAACTGTGCATTGATTCCTACATACTTGCTTATTGCATTTATTATATTACTCTATGTTGACAATATCCATGAGATATACATGTTACAAGTTGAAAGCAACCGCTGAAACTTAATCTTCTTTTGTGTTGCTTCAATGCCTTTACTTTGAATTATTGCTTTATGAGTTAACTCTTATGCAAGACTTATTAGTGCTTGTCTTGAAGTGCTATTCATGAAAAGTCTTTGCTTTATGGTTCACTTGTTTACTCATGTCATATACATTGTTTTGATCGCTGCATTCACTACATATGCTTTACAAATAGTATGATCAAGATTATGATGGCATGTCACTCCAGAAATTATCTGTGTTATCGTTTTACTCGCTCGGGACGAGCGAGAACTAAGCTTGGGGATGCTGATACGTCTCCGACGTATCGATAATTTCTTATGTTCCATGCCACATTATTGATGTTATCTACATGTTTTATGCACACTTTATGTCATATTCGTGCATTTTCCGGAACTAACCTATTAACAAGATGCCGAAGTGCCGATTCTGTTGTTCCGCTGTTTTTGGTTTCAGAAATCCTAGTAAGGAAATATTCTCGGAATTGGACGAAATCAAAGCCCAGGGGCCTATTTTTCCACGAAGCTTCCAGAAGTCCGAAGGAGAGACGAAGAGGGGCCACGAGGGGGCCACACCCTTGGCCGCGCGGCCCTGTGGTGTGGGGCCCCCGTGCCGTCTCTTGACCTGCCCTTCCGCCTACAAATAGCCTCCGTGACGAAACCCCCAGTACCGAGAGCCACGATACGGAAAACCTTCCAGAGACGCCGCCAACGCCGATCCCATCTCGGGGGATCCAGGAGATCGCCTCCGGCAACCTGCCGGAGAGGGGAATCATCTCCCGGAGGACTCTACGCCGCCATGGTCGCCTCCGGTGTGATGTGTGAGTAGTCTACCCCTGGACTATGGGTCCATAGCAGTAGCTAGATGGTTGTCTTCTCCCCATTGTGCTATCATTGTCGGATCTTGTGAGCTGCCTAACATGATCAAGATCATCTATCCGTAATTCTATATGTTGCGTTTGTTGGGATCCGATGAATAGAGAATACTTGTTATGTTGATTATCAAAGTTATATCTATGTGTTGTTTATGATCTTGCATGCTCTCCGTTATTAGTAGATGCTCGGCCAAGTTGATGCTAGTAACTCCAAGAGGGAGTATTTATGCTCGATAGTGGGTTCATGTCTCCGTGAATCCGGAGGGGTGACAAGAACCTCTAAGGTTATGGATGTGCTTGTTGCCACTAGGGATAAAACATTAGTGCTATGTTCAAGGATGTAGTCACTAGTTACATTACGCGCAATACTTAATGCAATTGTCCGTTGTTAGCAACTTAATACTGGAGGGGGTTCGGATGATAACCTCGAAGGTGGACTTTTTAGGCATAGATGCATGTTGGATGGCGGTCTATGTACTTTGTCGTAATGCCCAATTAAATCTCACTATACTCATCATGATATGTATGTGCATGGTCATGCTCTCTTTATTTGTCAATTGCCCAACTGTAATTTGTTCACCCAACATGATGTTCGTCTTATGGGAGAGACACCTCTAGTGAACTGTGGACCCCGGTCCAATTCTCTTTACTGAAATACAACCTACTCGCAATACTTGTTCTACTGTTTTCCGCAAACAATCATCTTCCACACAATACGGTTAATCCTTTGTTACAGACAAGCCGGTGAGATTGACAACCTCACTCGTTTCGTTGGGGCAAAGTACTTTGGTTGTGTTGTGCAGGTTCCACGTTGGCGCCGGAATCCCTGGTGTTGCGCCGCACTACATCCTCGCCGCCATCAACCTTCAACGTGCTTCTTGACTCCTACTCGGTCCGATTAAACCTTGGTTTCTTATCGAGGGAAACTTGCCGCTGTGCGCATCACACCTTCCTCTTGGGGTTCCCAACGGACGTGCCAACCACACGCATCAAGCAAATTTCTGGCGCCGTTGCCGGGGACCTGAAGAAAAGTTACACCACAAAGATTTCTATCTCCCACGTCAACTGCACGCCAGCAATAGTTCGCCTAATCAATAGAATTAAATAGTTTTAAATATTTTTTGAGATTTCAAAGACCATGGATTTTTCAAATATACATTTATTTAGTTTAGCATTGAATTATCCTAATATTTATCTTGCGGAATACTAATATTTATTTTAAGGGACCAAGTGGTGGAGCTTGACGGAGATTGTTAAGGGCTGAAGAACACCAATCATAGTTAAACTTGAAGTAATATTTAAAAGTATAGCATAAATTGAAGGAATTTTCAGGAGTAGGGGGCCATGGCCCGCCACCCTAGGAAAGCTCTGCCACTATAAACAAGGGTCCTTGGTGATGGGTCGCCCTAGGATCAGCAGAATCTATGGATTGGCCCTCTTCATGGCGTGGGTGAATTTTAATGGATAGTAAGTTTTTTTCCTAGAAGACCTAGGTTTAATAGAACCTTGGAAAACACTGCTAAAAGGATTTAAGGAAATTTCTACAAGACGTGCTACTTAGTTTTATTTCATGCTTACCGGACCTTTTCAGTTTACTTTGTTTGGTGTTTTATTCAATGGATGGAAATAGGTTAGGGTCAAGAATTCTCCCGTAGATATGCATACATGTGGGATCAAGATAAACATGAAGCACAATATTGCGTAGAAGATAAAATAGTGATAAGAGTTGTGAGCAGCATATCCGTAAATACTATTGTCTCTAAAACCAGAGGTGACAATAGCCCCTTGATTCAACCATTGTACCCACAGTCGCGAGTTACAACCGTTATTAAGTAAAACAGATCAAAGCATTAAGATAGATGATATTGTTGTTTATACCAAGCGAATCACTAAGCGATTACCGTTACTTTCTCCTTTCCGTCACTGGGGTTTCGAAGTAAAACGCCATTCTCCACTTATCTCACGTCTTCCCTTGATCAATCCATAGTGGCTCGGGTACCTACAAGTTCTCGGATCGAGGCAAAGAGACAAGTATACAAGATAACAAAGCTCCTATTCAATCACTACACAATACTCCCATATGATAAGATGCACATGAATGTTGCTAGGATTCACCTCAACCCACAGCCTGTGAGGACTACTCACACAAAATAACAAGATCAACCATTGTTGTAAATGCTTAGATTGAAATCAAATATTCTTACAATGATCGCCAATTCTCAACTAGATCTCCATTACAAGGTGATGGCTATGGCTATGGGGGGATTTGAGAGGAGATGTATGAGATGTGGTGGTGGATTTCCTTCGATGAGTTGTAGATAGATCTAGTGGATGGCAGCTCTGTTTGGCAATGAATGGCTCTCCTTCTGGAATAACTCCCTTCATGCAAGTTATAGGGTTTGACCTCAGGGGTCCTCTGGCGCACCGTATGGGCGGACGCTATGGGTGGGGCTTGCCGTACCGATGCCCGCTATTGCTCCTGTAATCGACCTTTTGAGCCTAGTTGAATTTGTTGTAATTGTGAAAGGATTATCTTCTGTAATTGCAGGTCCATTTGCCTTTAAAACCTAATTTCCTGCACATCACACAAAAACAGAAGGGATTGCATAGCTTTGCAATGATTAGTCATTAGTAGCATACTTATGAAAGTGCATGGAGCTCCCATGTGTGGTTTTGGTAATTAATGTCAATCCCTATGGATTAATGTTTGCATTGAGTTATATTTGTAGGTGTTGTCCATAGGCAATGTTTGAACCATATGTTGGCTTCAAGGTTGCAATAAGTAGAAATTGATGAAGACTATTAAGTGTCAAGTATGTCTTGAAGATGAAGATGAAGTGATCTCTCAAGTTTAACTTCAAGACATCAACATGATGAAGAATGAAGAAATGAAGTGCAAGTTTAAGATGAGCCATCTCAAAGAGATCATTTGCTTGAAGCTTGCCATTCATATGGCAATCATAGATATGTAAAGATGCGCTGAAGAAGAAGCTCTCTCATGGTCGATTATGGAGGAGCAATCCACAAGACTTCGTCAAGCAAGCACAATCAAAAAGGCGTTCCATCTTGTTGCGGTCAAGATCGGCATCATTGAGCTCAAGAGGAACGCGCATGGTTAAGGTTTGCTCTTGATAGGGTTTCTTTCTTATCGGTCTCTTGGTGTAGTTGGAGACCGGTTTATAGTTTACTTGTTGCCGCGTCTGTTGGGCCAAGTCGGTGTCTCGGTAGGTGTTAAAAACTTTTCGAGCGAGCACCAAGCACGGCACCACCCATAAATCCGGCTATGATATCTCGGTCAAGATATTCGTGTGACGGTGAACTGCGACCACTACCACAAAAGATCGTGGCGGTTTGGTTGGGTGCAGAACCAAACGTCGAAACGTTTAGCAAATCCATAAAAGATTAGATTCATCTAAATTTTCCAATAGAGGTTCATTTTAGGTTGAACTTTTATTGGGAGTCCATTTTATCGTTTTATTCTTGTAATATTATGTTTACCGCACGAACTATAGGGATTTGGCACTGCGGCGCGACGCATGGTCAGCCCCTTGATCTAGAATCGTCTGACATGCATTTTTTCGAATAAAAGAAAGGCAAAGTTGCCGGGATCCACAAGTAAATACCCTTGGCAACTTATTTAGGACGCCAGGCAACGGTATCCCGCACGGACATTCTGTCAATGTAAAGATTGATTTTTTTTGCCAAAAGGATGATAACCTGGTAAATATATGGGTGAACGGAAATTTAAGCATTTCCACGTGTTCGAGTCCGGCTTTTAATAAGCCTGTAAGGGCATGTGCAATGGTTGATAAGGTTGTCTTATCTTAACCCTGCCACGTAATCTAGATATAACAATAAACATGATGTATAACGGATTGATTTTTAGTCTTATCTTTAGTAACGAGACATGCTAAATTTGTGGTGAGAGAAATTGTGCTAAGAGATGATCTCTTAGCTAAGAGAAGGCAAAGTCTTTTTTTATCTTTCTCTTTCCTCCACATCAGCGTTTATCCTACGTGGCACTGCTAAGATATCACCATTGTACATGTCCTAAGACCTCTTTGAGGTTTGTGTTATGTTCTACTACTTCCATTCCCCTTCTAAAAAGACCTATATTTCCAAACGGAGGTAATATCTATGCATTTCCTTTTGTGTGCTTTGTGGTTACGTGTATCAGTCTTGTTTAAGCTCCTTACAACGTGGAGATGTTTCGGAAGAAGATCTGCCGCAAGGGCGAAGACATGTTCAACCATCCTCATCCATCGCCGTTTCCGAGGGGGTTTAAGGCCGACTGATCTTTCGACATCCATGTGACCGAGTTTGACTAAAGCTGATGGAGGATTAGTTAGTTAGCACTCGTTTCTGGCGTGACGTTGTTTAGGTAAAGCACATGCATAGTAGTCTAGCCTGTTAGGTATACTTGGCCAAATTCTGATCTGTTTGAGCTGTGATATTTCGCACGATTTTGGATTAATAGTGTGATGGCCATGTTATGTGGATCAGGGTGATTAAAGCGTGCAATTTTCTTCAAGCATAGCTTGTTGATTACCCGTTTTAGATAAGTATAGCTGCGTTGGAAAAAAGTGTTGGTTAGGCTTTTCATTGAGTATTTCAGCAGACTTAGCTAAACAATTGTACACTCCCTATGTTTATCTCTTATTCTCTTTGTTCATGAACAAATCATCAGTTCGCAACTTCTTTCTTACATGATCACAAACATAAGTTTTTTTTGTGGGAGGGAAAAAACTTGAAACGGAGACCGAGCTACATATAGGTTTTTATTTGTAAACACTCATAATTCGTGTTTCAAAACTATAGTAACATGAATGGCAGTGGATAAACGTGGATAAATATAAGCCAAAAGTTTAATGATAAGACAGCTTGTGGCCCATGTCATAACTCATACGCCTTTGCCGTTGCCAATCATGGCAACCACTTTCAGGCTGATTTAATACTATCTGCAACTGACTTTGGCATTTGCGACTAACTCTAAACGTCCATTGCACTGGAGATTCATAGAGCATTCTGTTTCGTCGGTTAGCATATTCTCTATACATTTATACATGATGATGCTATGAACTTTTCGTACGTACGCTTATTACATTCTAACTGAACATCCATTTGACTCACGCGGTTCGGCATTTGATGTCTTGTTCCTCTGAAGGACATCCGTTGAAAACACATACCGTTGCAGGAACATATGGTGCGTCGAAGAGATGAAGCTGATGTTTACTATCCAAGAGTTTCTCCCAGAAGACTCGGGATAGTAATTAGTTGATGCCCTTAATATGTGGAACATTGTGAGGCAGATCAAATGCCATTTTTATCGTCGACTTGAATGTCCTAGTCGAACAGCAACAATCGGTAATTTACCAGAGTTAAACTAGCCAAACAGTCTTCTAATGCAGCAAATACTGAGAAGATGAATGCAAAGAGCTAGCGTGCGAAAGGAAGGCCAACAAAGAACACAGTTTGTGCGAAATCAAAATTTATTAGTCTTTCTCTGTAACAATGACATACGAATTTTACAATTTTGCATCTATGAGAAGCAATTGGGGCGAATGGTTGATCACCAGCCACATTGAGACTCAAACATGTCTCGTACGCAGCCAAATAATGCGCTGCTTCTACATTTCGCACAAGGTAGGTGCTGCCATCAACATCAGCCTCGGGTTCCAGCGTTTCACTCCAAGGACCCGCAATCACCGTGGCCGTCGTTGTTTCTGACGCTTCAGAGCGTTGGCTGTGCACGTCGATCCAACCATCGTCGGAATCCCAATCCGGCAACGCCGATGAAGGACTCGCCAATGAGAAGATCCTGTCGGTCGCGCTTTTGTGATTGTCCTCCTCTGTTTCATCTTCCTCGTCGGACTCCCCGAAATCCGGGTTGAGCGTGCTCTTGGGTGAGATAACCCAATCCTTCTTCGCCGGCGTCTCTTCCTCGACGTCCAGAGAGGCGGACGCGAGGAACGGGTGCTCCATCAGCTGCGCGGCGGTGGACCGGTGGCTGGAGTTTCTTGCCAAACACTTGCCCAAGAAATCGTTGGCTTCCGGCGACAGCCACCCGGGCAGCTCGGGCACGGCGTCCGTGAACCCGATCCGGTGGACCGCCGCGAAGACGTCGTCCACATCACCCCAAGGAGCGCGGCCGGTGGCCATCTCGATGACGGTGCAGCCGAGGGCCCACACGTCGGCCGCGGGGCCCTGCTCCTCCCCGCGCGCCACCTCGGGCGCCATGAACGCGGGCGTGCCGCCGATCGGCCGCTCGCAGCCCCTCGTCCTGGCGCACCCGAAGTCCGCGAGCTTGGCGCGCCCGTCGGCGCCGACCACGACGTTCCTGGACTTGACGTCCCCGTGCACCAGCGCGCGCGCGTGGAGGTAGGCCAGCCCGCGCGCCACGTCGGACGCGTGGCCCCGGATGGCGCGCTCCGCGAGGCGCCCGCCGCTCCGGGCGGCCTCGTCGGCCAGCGAGCCGCGCGGGGCGAACTCGAGGAGGAGCTGGTGCTCGCCGCCGGGCCCGGCGCGGGAGCCGAGGCACGGGAGGATGTGCGGGGAGCGGAGGCCGGCTAGGAGGCGCCCCTCGCGGCGCAGCGTCTCGGCGGCGTCGGCGCCGGCGGACTTGACCGCCAGGAGCTGGCCCGAGGCGTCGTCGGAGGCGAGCCAGACGACGGCGCCCGACGCGCCGCGCCCGAGCGTGCGTAGCCGCCGCAGCTGCTTCGCCATGGTGGGATCCATTACTTCGGTTTCTTGGAAGGAAGATTGCGATCGAGTGTTTTGAGTCCGTGAGAGAGGATTGGTGGAGTTGGATGTGTGATGGATGAGCGGGAGCGGGAGGGCGCGTATTTGTATGGCTGGGCAGGTGATGCGTGGGAAACGTGCGGGGAAGAGAGGCAGTCGCGGGGGCGTGTGGTTCGTGCGCAGCCCCCGTCAACGGTGAGGGGACGGCGTAACGAGGTTGTAGCCGCTCTGCCGCTGCATGGTCAAATTCTAGTACCCCGCATGGCGCGTGCGGTAGATGGGATTTCTCCCTTTTGGAGTTTTGAGGTGCATGGTGACCGGCCGGCTAATCAGGCTGCAAGTGGGACACGAGCAGGTCAGGTGCATCTGAATCCGGGTGCGCATCTCAGCTTGATGCCCGCGCGCATATTCTTTGCATGGTTAATTGGATCTCTCCTGAATCTAACACCGGATTGTGTCACTCATCTATCGTCTTCCTTTCTCTATCAAATTAACTCTCTGCCCTGTGCGTTGTGGATAAGAGTATCTCTAGCAGATAAAGAAAATAAAACCAAAAAAGCAAAAAATCAAACAATAAAATTTAAAAATATAGCGGTGTCGGTCGAGAAAACGTGCAACGAATACATCCCGGGATGTATTTTTTTTATTCGAATAAAAAAAATCAGCTCCCCAAAATTAGCCCCGTCCAGCCAATATTTTTAGTACTCCCAGATGTATGTGGTTTATCCAAATATGGATGTATCTAGATACTAAATAACATAACGTCTAGATGCATTCAGGTTTAGACAAATCTCATACGTCTATATATGGATAGAGGTAGTAGTAAACTTGAACCGCTCCAAACCTTAGCGGGAAGAAACTTCACGCTCAATTGCCGCCCGACCAGCGGTGTCTCTGACTACAATTTTTTACCAAATTACGGCAAGGTTCACTCAATGTTGCGGAGGAGACGAACACCAGCCCCAATTCCGACCTCTAAGGAGCTCGTGTGTCCCCGACGTAGGTGCCGCCAGTAATGCTCGTCCCTCTCGTCAAGATCCCCCAACACGGCTAGGGGGACAGCAGGGAACACGAGTCGCGACGAGGCGCGGCTAGGGCGGTGATAGAGGGTAGGGCGAGCAGGGGCTAAGCCAGCCCCAGTAATCTTATTTTCTTGAGAAATGCTTCACTAATCATGCTTATACCTAGCAAGTCTAAGCATTTTGTCCCCTCCAACATGATTAAACCCCATCCAAACCTAATGACGGGCTTCGTCCCTAGGCGCATGCAGTTGGGGTGGGGGCACTCTTGGGGCAGCGGTGCAGCCCCCTGGGGGAGTCTCAAGAGTATTCATTCGGCAGCGTAGTGTGGAGTGTATCCGGAGGAAGATGATGGAAAAGAAAAAATGATGAGGGAAAATTAAAAGAAATAGAAAATGGAAAAATGTAGTATTGATTTAGGATATCTGTTCAGGATAACAACATTTTTGTACCGCAAATGAATTTCCACTGTACCTGAAACCATTTTAGGATCAGCTAAAGATGCTTTAACGCCGCGTCAGCTTATTGTATGAGACAAGGTTTCTTTCGGTGCACTAAGAAGAGCACCATGTCACACAAAAAATGTTTTGTGCCAATGCAATGATCTGGTTGATTTGATGCAAATACACATACTCTTTTGAATGTTATTGCCTAATATCTTTCATCAAAAAATCGATTTTTTTGTTAAACTGACTACAACATGCAATTCTACATGCAACGACTTAGATAACATGTAGTCACCCATACGTCCCCCACACAAAAGAAAAGTCGTCAACCATAGGTGCTCCGTTTGGAGAAGTTCAGGAAGCAACCGGGAGCTGAGGGCTCAGGCCAGCCACTTGCTGCGGCCCTGTGCCGTCGACTCGGCCCACCGGTCTCACTCGGCTGTTGGAATTTCCAGCGGCCTGGTCCTTGCTCACAAGTCAACCGGTGCAGACATCCTAACTTCTCCACGCCAAATTTCGCCTTCGGTTTTCCTCATCCCTGACAAAAGAACGTACGAAAGTTCTACTTCCTGATAGTAGAATTTTTATTTTGACAGAGAACATTTCGCACTTGCAAACAATTGATGTTGACGCCGTTCCAGCGAGTGTATCATTAGAATATTGAGCGAGTTGGCAAACAAGAATTTCTTGACAGGTTCTAGTATTAGACTAGTTGCATTTCCATATTATAGCATGCGCAGCAAGAGCCACATTGCACTTTTTCCATCGGTATAAAATCACTCGTCTGTTCCCTGCTCGTGGAGGCAATGTAGATATTTTTCACATACATGCATGGACTGCAAGAGGTTTTAGTTGTGACACTCCATAGCCATAGTAGTATACGACCTCGGTTCATAAAGTAAGACGTTATATTTATTCAAAAGTCAAATCATGTAAAAATTGACCAAACATTTAGAAAGAAAAAACTATTAACATCTACAATATTAAATCAATATTATTTGTTACAAGTATACTTTCATAATACATCTATAAAACTGTTGATAGTTTTTCTATATATTTGGTAAGCCTTTAAATATTTTACTTTAAAAATATACTAATAAGCCTGTTTTTAGCAACAGAGGTATTGGGCAAGGGCCCGTGAGATTTTTAGCAACACAAGGACGTGCATATATATAACTGTCTAATTCTAGCATGCCTTGTTCAGTTATAAAATACTTATCACGTTTTTTTGAGGGTATGAAATACTACCTCGGGTCTGTTTTAATTGACGCGGACGTGAACTAGTTAGATGCATGTTCTGAACTAAAGCCCGCGTCGATTAAACGCGTCTGGAGAGAGTACTAGTTCCTAGACACGTTTACCTTGATGAGGAGTCAAAAGAAGGGTTGTAGGCCCACACATCTTAAACACGTGCCATCGACGGGTTTTTCATGTGGAACAAGCTAGAAAGGTTTCATGGTCATACTTTGTGGTTCTGCCATGCGGCTGACCTATCATTTTGTTCTTCTCACCTTTCTTAATCGATTTCATCTAATCTCTTCTAGTCTGCAAAAAAAAGATGCACGTTAAAGGGGTGTTTCCATTCGCGTTGCGGTTCCTTATTTCTTTGTGTGCAAAGCATTTTAGACGAATTATATCAAATTCATCACGCACAATCGAATGTTTGAAATTTTCTTTGAGAAATACCGTCATTCTTGCGGTTTCGCTTTACTTTTGTTTTGTAAGTTTTTCGGTTTCGACGATCATAAACGAATAGATGTATATCTCCCTATTGAGCATGCACATGTTCATGTGCGTTTTAGAAGAGGTTTACATGAAAAAGATGAGGGTTGACAATGTGATTGCACTACGGCAATCAATAATGAGTTATGTTGACTACAACTTCTCCATTCCACGTTCAAATTTAGCCTTATTTTACACGAATTTCGTAAAACTCATCGCACATGGGCTGCCCGTTTGACCACTAGCTTCATCTCGTGTTGTTCCAGAGAACTCTCATATTGTACGGGTTTTTTTCGGTTGTCACAAATTAAGTTGTTAGTTTGTTACAACTGTCGTGGTGTGAGATAAATTTACCATGTGAAAAAGAGGTGAGAGCGATCATCAGTGTGTATGCAACCAAACACCCGAAACAACGGATCGATGTATCGAGATGGCAGTGGTAAGAGCATCCCCACTCGTTGGCGCTCCCCACGCCCAAATCCGGCGAAATTTTCGTCCGGATTGGACGAAAATTTGGCCTGGAGAGCGCCGAAGTTCCAACCGTCCCCCCGGCAGGAAACCCCCAACCTCGACCATTTGACATATTTCAAACAAATTCGACATAAAATTTAACAAGTTCGGCGAGCAAGAGTCCGAAAATTGCTGAAATAAATTCGGCGATAATCAGTACAATGTTTAACAAGTGCTGAAACAAATGAAGCACACAATTTCACAATTTTTGAAACAAATTATGACAGACTAGTTGGCATCGGCGTTGGCGTTGCCTCGGAGCGTCCATATGTGCTCCACCAGATCATCTTGCAGCTGCTGATGCATTGTAGAGTCTCGAATCTACTGGCGCATAGCAATGAAGGCGGCCCATGATGGAGGCACCTGGTGATTAGGTTGTGCAAGAGGGCCCTCTCTCTCATATGGTGTTTGCTGCTCAGCCAGAGGAACCGGATGTTTTCGCTCATTTTTAATAATCATATTGTGTAAGCACACACAACAATTCATCACCTCCCACATCTGATCTTTCGATCAAGTCATAGCGGGGAACCGGACGACAGCAAATCTCTGCTGGGGGACACCAAATGCACGCTCGATGTCTTTTCGGCAAGCTTCTTATTTCTTGACAAACTCGCAAAGTTTGGGGGTGGTTTGGGGGTGCTAGGTTTCGAGATAGTCTTCACAAATGTTGACCACTTTGGATAGATACCGTCTGCAAAGGTAGTATCATTTGTTGTAGTGCCGACCATTGATCACATAGTTCACCGGGGGAGCATGACCCTCAACAAGTTTGGAAAAGATCGGGGAGCAGTTTAGGACGTTGATGTCATTGTTGGATCCAGGCATACTAAAGAAAGAGTGCCAAATCCGAGAGATCATGGGTAGCCACCGCTTCAAGTATCACGAGTGCAGCCATTTTTGTGACCCTTGTACATTCCCTGCCACGCAAACGGACAGTTCTTCCATTTCCAATGCATGCAGTCAATGCTTCCAAGCATCCCTGGAAAACCCCTAGCTTCATTTGTTGCAAGGATCCTCTGAGTGTCTTCGACAGTGGGTGTTTTCAAGTAAAAGTCTCCGAACACTGCTATGACGGCCCTGCAGAACCGGTAGAAACAATCAAGGGCGGTGGACTCCGCCATCCGAAGATAGTCATCTGCACCATCACCGGGAGCTCCATAAGCCAGCATCCTCATAGCCACTGTGCACTTCGCGCAGTGACGAAAATCCAACCAAGCTAGTGCAATCCGCTTTGCATCTGAAGTAGGGGTCGAAGTCTCGGATGGCATACACAATTTGCAGAAATAGCTTTCTGCTCATCCTGAAACGACGCCTGAAAATAGTCTCACCGTGCAATGGATTGTCGGCGAAGTAGTCGGCGTACAACATGCAGTAGCCCTCCATTCGCTGTCTCGGCTTGCACTTACGGTGACCTGGTGCCGACCCACCACGTCGACCAGTTGCCACTCCGGCGTACAGGCTTGACAAGCAACCGAGGATCAGCATGTACTCCTCGTCTTCGGCGGCGGCTGCCATCTCTTCTCGCATAAGCTCGACGAACATCTGCTCCTCCTCTTCGTCCGAGTCCATGGCCGGCGAGGCAAATGGACGAACACCTGACGGGTGTGGTCGAGGCAACCCGAGCCGCAAACGACGAGGAGTAGGCCGTCGTCGGAAAACAGGCCGGCGGAGGAGCAGCCAGATAGGCCGTCGTCGAAAGACGGCGGAATATAGGCAGGTGGGGAGGAGCGGCGGAATCTGGGCAACAAGCCGGCGGGGTGGTGACGACGGCGAGAGAGATACGAGGGGTGGGAGAGATTTTGAGTGGGGTTCGTGTGTCCAGTCGCCGACAGAGCGGGCCCTTCCCCGCTTTTCACTCGTCCGAAGTCCCCGAGCGCGCCTCGGGGGACCGGGGTTGGCGTGGGCTCTCCGGATGGATTTAGGGCCAAATCCGGACGAAAACGAGAAACCGGGGACGCGACTAGGCTAAATTACGCCGTCCGGATGGAAAAAACGTCGATCGGGGGCCTCGTCGGGGAGACGAGTGGGATGCTCTAACGAGCAGCAGTGTTCCGCGAAAGGACTGGATCTTCTACTAGCTTAACAGTTAACATCAGACATTAACCTGTTCCCACTTGACATTTCAATACTGCCGAGGAAACATCACATATGCGGCGAGTTGAAGAGATCAAGCTCCCCCGCGAAAAAAAAAGAAGAGAGGAGAAATCAAGTTGCCAAGTTGGGCAGCGGAAGTTTCAGAGACTGAGACAAGATATTGCAATAAACCGAGTCAAGCAATTGCAGGGAGGTATTCCTCGGGTACTAGCAAACCGGATACAGAAACCTGGGCGGCGACGCCTGTGCACCACCGGCCAGTCGGCAAGCAACTCCGTCTGTCACATCACAGGGAAGAGCGCCGCATTCATCGCATCCATCAACGCATCAGCATGCACTAGGTTCAGTTAACGCTTATAATTTTGCATGGTGTAACTAGGTTCAGTTAACCTGGAGGCTCGCGGTGGTGTCATCTCCCTGGGCCCTGGCAGCCAACGATGGCTGGTGGACTAGCAGTGCCGGGCAGGGCAGGGTATCGCTCATGAAGGCCCTCATAGTCGGTACAAGCCCATGTTCGCAGTTCGTGGCCCAGCTTTCTCCGCCTTTTCTATCTCTGCAAGTGGTTAACCTCAGAAAAAAAAATCTCCAAGTGGCTGGATACAGAGTACAACAAACATGAAGCAAAAGGTTTTAGTTGGGTATATGCGGTAACTCTCTTATCCTTCCACATCCTATTCAGAAGACAAACAAACATGTGGTTGGATGGTTAGGAGAGCATGAATCCCAGATTTAACACTTTTGTGCTTCATTTAAACGTGGAATCTTCTTTTGTGGGAGACGATGTTTCCATCGATAGTGAGGCACATGTGGTAACTTCATCAATCTAAAAATCCTCAGTTTTTTGGACTCACTCTCTCGGAGGTGCTCATAGGGGTATGGTGTGCGTATAGCTGGGCATGGGCAGCCCGACCTAGGCGGCCCAACCTGACTCGGCCCGAATATCCTGGGTCGGGTCGGGCTTGCATGTCGGGCCTGGTTTGGGCCTGATATTAGAGCCCGGATGTCGGGCCGGGCCGGGCTTGCATGTCGGGATGGATTCGGACCTGATATTGGAGCTCGAACGTCGGGCCGGGCCAGGCTTGCAGAAAACAGGATTTAGGCTTAGTTCGGTCCGGGCTTGTCAGGTCGGGTTGGGCTTTTGTCTATCCGGGCTAGGTTCGGGCCAGGCCTATAAGCACGAAGGTCGGGCCGGGCTAGGCTCAGGCCTAGGAATTTTGCTTGAGGCTTTTTCGGGCCTGGCCCGAATCCTGTCCCGGACCGAGAAATGAAGGTGTGGGTGTGCATACGTTTATAGGGGTGAGTGTATGTATGTATGTATGAGCCTATGTGTTTGTACCGTGTTTCGCAAAAAAAAAAAAACAATATAAGTCATACAAGGCATCATTTTTTATTTTTTATAGTTAATGAAAATTAATCTATTTATATAGTATAAAATGGGTTACTAAGGGAAGACATATACGGAGTATATTATAAGACTAGCACTAGACCCAGAAGTAAAAAAAAGGAGAATCGCCAGACACCTCCTCAACTGTCCTATCCACTTAAGTCAGTGAATTACCCGCGTTCGATCATGGTTCGGTTCGCATGTATCAAAAATTCAGAGTATGTACGGTTGGTCCCCTACATTTTTTCATGTAGTCTACCGAAGTAGTGAAATATGGTGGGAAAAAATCCGTCAATGGTACAATATATTCCCAAATGTAACATTTTTCTCTGCATATTTAACATATTTATCTGTGTATGTAACACTTTTAAAATGTTACATCGTTTTGTAACATTTTTCTGTAGTGTATCCTGTTGAAATATTGGTTCAACATTTAGTGGTCCACATTAGATTTAAGATTTCCATGTAAATTTCAAAGCTCACATTGTGGCAGCCCACGTAAGTTTGAGTCCAAGTTGGTGGCAGCTTATTAGAGAGTGACAAGAGGTAGAAGTTTAGTCCCACATGAAAAGTTAGGAGGAAGTTAGACCACCTTATAAGGTGGGTTGTTCCACCACTAGTAAGTGAGTGAGAAGGAGCAGTACACGCGCTCCTCCTCCTCCTCGCCCGTCTTGTCACGACGCGATGCGCGTCGCGGTCGTTGTAAGTGGATTGAGTCTCGAGCCGAGACTTTCCTTTCTTCTGAGTCTATATAATTTCTTACCCGGGCTACCGCAGAAACACATCCAATGCACGAGTTAGGGTTTCCACCTTTCTATGCTTGCGCCGCCATCGTAGCCTACTCCATCCCGCCCGTCGGCGTGCACCGACGAATAGGGGAGCAGATCTCCGGAACCACTCGCCTTTGTGATTCTGTACGGGAGAGGGCAAATTAGATTTTTGGGAAGCGCTCTGTGCGACTGCTCAAGCTTTTCACCACGGGTCGTCTTCTGTCCAAGTCGGACGGTGCTGCCTACCGTCGTGTTCAACGTCGTCTACTTCGACCTGTCGTCCATGTCGTCAACAACGTTGTCATTAACAATGTTACTGTTGCGACTTCATCTTCTACACCTCCACCGCCACCGTCACCAGATCGGTACGTGCGTCATATCTCGATCTGTTTAGCGATATATGTTTTATTATTTGCGCTGCTACTATTCATATTGATTAATGCATCTTGTATGTTCGAGTTTCACATGTTATTAGTTGTTGTCGTTATGTTTAATATTCTGAAATTAATCATGAAAATTGAGTCTAATTATCCAACATATCCAATATTTTTTTCTAACTTATCCAATATTACAGGGATGCGTATGTAACATTGATGGAATCTCTATGCATCATATACAGAAAAATCATTGTATCACTTTGTATGTACTTACATAACAAAAACAAAGAACTCATGTAACATATCATGACACTGTATGTAACATCAAAAAAATCTCCCACAAATTGGTCTTCTCTATCAACAATAGAGGCAATACCATAGATAAATCGAGCTCGTCGATGACCAGTCCGTCACTTCGGAGACCATTTGGAGAGGAGTAACAACAATCGTCTACCAATCGGCAGAAACGCGAGGCCGCTGGCGGGAGCTCGCGGCCTTTGGTAATGTGTTGGCTACTGGGCAGTGGGCACGCACCATAGTTGCATGTTTCGTGTAGAATGGTGGGGCATGGCGTGCTTCAAGGCACCAGCATGTTGCCCACTGACCGACTGATCGATAATAAGCTTTTCCCTAATACAATGAAGAAAATCACTTCTCTTGTTTTTTAGATATCTATTCGCCAAGAGAAGGAAATTTCATCTTTTTTACTCTTTTTCCTCAAACTCTTCATAATCCGGTTTGGCAAAGATAATGCTGACATCACACATACATGCCATTACTTGTAGTACTTCGCAGCGCAAAATAAATAATCGGGAAGCATAGTAGTCAGATACTCCAACACGCTTACAAAGCACGTGTATTTGTGAAGGCACACTAATTTGAAAAGTAGATGCACAATAGTATGTGAAGTACACAATAGTATGGAAGTACACATACAATAGGTTGTAATTACAGCATTGAAAAAGATTTGTCGATACACTAATATTCAAAAGCTCCACCCACAAAACCAAAAATTCGCATGGCTTACTTGAGTCAAGGGCTCAAATTTGTTTCACTATATGTACATTAGAATTCCAGTAAATATTCTTGCAGAAAGATTCTCGCAAGAGTTGAGAAGTCATTTCACAATAAATCGTAATGGCCCATTTCACAATAAATCGTAATGGCCCGTTTACTGGCATGTCCTACAAATAATTTCGGCAGACAACTAAGCTAGATTCACATTCCCTGAAGGGTTGAGCTCAAACCATTTGACAGTAACAACCAACATAATGACAATTCACCAATCCTAACTAGTAGAACAGTTATCAAGTTAACGTGTAACTCAACCATATAGTGCAAGCAACCATGCCAACGAGCTACTACGGTACTACCTAAGGAGGGGCACTAAACATAAGACAAACACTACAGCAGCCTCAGATTAAAACAGGTCATTATGCAGATTGATAGACGATTCAAGCTACAAAACTTCATTTAGCCAAAAGTCGAGCCTTGCTTAAAAACAGAACACTGGAGTTTGCATACATGACAAGGTCTGTTTCAATAAAACTACTAACACCGAAATAGTAAAACATATTGTCGACCACCACAACTCCAGATAGGTGAAACCAATTTAGAAGAGAGATGTTCCCTTGCCCTTCTTGTCTCCACCGATCTCAAAGTGCTTGCACCTCTGCACAAAGGAATAAGAAAGACTGAGTAAGCACAACAGAGCACAAATATACATGTTATGTTCGAGAGAGTAAATGAACAAACCTTGATGGCACGCTGGGAGTAGTGCTTGCAGCTCTGGCACTGCAGCTTCAGCACAATCTTCTTGGTAGTTTTTGCCTGAAGGAATTCACAGAATAAGAATCAGAAAACTGCCAATAACACAAAATAAGATGTATAAATTGAAGTGACGCCAAATGATAGATGATACTCC
Source organism: Lolium rigidum (assembly GCF_022539505.1). Classification (NCBI taxonomy): domain Eukaryota; kingdom Viridiplantae; phylum Streptophyta; class Magnoliopsida; order Poales; family Poaceae; genus Lolium; species Lolium rigidum. The sequence continues at coordinate 130,636,500 of NC_061513.1, forward strand.
CATTATGCCAGTCAGACAAATCCTATCCTATAATTTTGTTTGGCAAATCAATAGAGAATCAGAAGAAATAAGCTGCAGTACCTTCTTGTGGAAAACAGGCTTGGTCTGACCACCATATCCTGACTGCTTCCTGTCATAGCGGCGCTTTCCCTGGGCAGACAGGCTGTCCTTACCCTTCTTGTACTGAGTGACCTTGTGAAGGGTGTGCTTCCCACACTCCTTGTTCTTGCAGTAGGTCTTCCTGGTCTTTGGAACGTTCACCTATAAATCATTTGATAGATTAGACTCATGCTAAACTTAGATTGAAGGAAATCAGGTACTAGGTCCAGATGACGTTGCAGTAGTAATAAAACACAACAAAGTAGGCAACTGTTACAAAACATGGAGCCAAATAATATGGTGCAGACTCAAGAAGATTCCGCAGAAACATGCTTATAGTTGGCATCAAAAGGATAATCAGGTCTCAAAGATTTCATGCTATCATAGGACCCCATAATTCTAATCACAAATACCAAGCAAGAAGAACGGATATTGCCATACAAGTTACATAGTAAAGTGTTAATCTCGACATGAAAGAAGATCTGTCTTATATCATCCAAGATAAAAGTGAAAGATTGTAATAGATACAGAAATGGTAATCAGCTAAATGACTACCTAAACTGCACATTATTGTAATACATAACTACATACAGCTAATTTCAACAAGAAAATCACTAGAAACTCCACAAGACTACACCAAATTTAGCTGTGCAAAGCTTAACACCAATCAAACAGTTGAACAGTATAATAAAGAAGCTGAGAGTTTACTCTACCAAAATGCATCAAGACTACGATATCCTACGCTACACTCAGGATCTTCAGAATATCCAAGCACAACCCCTAGATACCAAAGGGCTTGAGAATCGATCGGTTCCCAACTAGGATACAGTAGAGCACAGGCTACCTCTGCCAAGTGACTTTACATTGCTAGCAACAAAACCTTATCAATACAATTTTTCTGTACAAGCGGCCCAGTTAGATACATGCGAGTATTCGACACACCACAATAGACCTACATGTTCAAAGAAATTGAAGAACACATGGATAGGACCGACGCAAGGTCGACTCAGATCTACCACAAATGATCGAAAGGGAGGGGGGCGAGGGAGCACATCATATCATCTAGTTGCTGCAAAATCCAACGATTTGGCACCTAGAAAGACTACGATTTCGCAGGATACACCCTGAGAAATACCGGAACGAATACTGAAACGAGTTCAAACCGCGCAGATCAACGAAATGCCGGAGAAGAATGGCCAGGAACGTACCATCTTGGCGTCGGCGAGCAGGAGGCGTCTGCTGCGGCGAGGAAGGGCAGATGGCGGCGCGCGTGCTAGGGGCTCGGGCAGCGGAGCTGGAGGCACTTTATATAGCGGAGGCTAGGGTTTCGGCGAAATAAGGCTCAGGGCTTTTGGGCTATTGCATATGGGCTGGATCAAGTGAACAGATAGGTGGGCCTCAAGGAACCCGCTAAAGCGCCGGCCCATTTGACGGTTTTTTTTCCTTTTTCTGTTTTCTCTCTTCATTTTTCTTTTGTGTTACTTCATTTTTCTTTTCCATTTTCTTATTTTTATTTTATTTTCTGTTCTAATTTTTATTTATTATTAAAAATATGATTAAAATTATTTTTATATTTCAAAAATGGCTAGGTCTTTTTTAAAGAAATTGTTAGATTTGCAATTTGGAGATTTTTAAGAAGTGTTCAGATTTTGAAGTTGTAGATTTAAAAAAAAAGTCTTGCAAGTAGGAAAAAAACATTTTGAAATACATCTATACATGCACTTACTCAAATGTACACAGGTCTCTCGTACAACAGCATATATGAGATCAGATCTATCCTTCTTTTGGGTTACCGGCGAGGTATGATGCACTTGAAACTATAGGTGAAAGTTACGACCCGCTTTAGAAATTGAAACTGAACTTATGCTTATATGAAGTAACAAGTTAGAATGAAAACGAAAGAAGAAGAAACTGTGAGGCTTTTAGTTTTAGATGCTCTCCATTATACATATCTTCTCTTTCACGAAAAAATAGGTTTCAGATAATGCCTCCTGTGTATAAAACATGAAAGATCGAACATACATCATTGTAAGATGATGCACTAAGAGCATGTCTAACAGGCCCCGTATTTCGCTGCCCCGTATAAGTCTCTTATTTTACCTCGTATCGAAAAACTGCTCCATTTCGAGCCATTCCGTCTAGCAGACCCCGTATTTCGCCCCGTATTTTTAAAAATAAAAACCCCGGGAAGTTCATCTTCATTGATCATACTAGGGATCATACATACATATTGATCATACTACGGATCATACTACATCTAACTAAGCATCAACCTACGTCTAGTCGTCAAGGATGACGTAGGGGATGAAGGCGATCCTCGCCGCCTCCTCCCGCGCCTCCCGCGCCTCCCGCGCCTCGCCGCGCCTCGAACTCTCGGACGGCGGCGATGGCCGCCGCCTCCTCCTCTCGCCTCCGCCCGAGCTTTCTCGGCGGCATCCGCCTCGGATAAGGCGACCGCACGGCGGTAGGCCGCCTCCTCTTCCGCCGCCTCCTCTTCCTCCTCGCCGCCTCCGCTTCCTCCGCCGGCTCGCTGCTGCCGATGGTCGCCCTCCATGCCGCCAACGCCGCGCGGTCGCGCTGCCACTCGCGCGCGCCATTTCTCGAACGCTTCGCCGCTCATCGGCTTGAGCGGCGGGTCCTCGCTTGTACCACCGCCCACCCGCGGCGTACTCCCGGAGCGGCTCCGGCACGTACGGCGCGCCGGCGTACTTGCGGGCCGCGCGACGGCTCCCGGCGGCGGAAAGCTTGCACTTCGGCCGCCACGCTTCCTCTACGGTGTCCGGCGAGCGGGATCGCTTCGATCCGCTCGCCGGCGAGGCCCTATCGCGGCGGCGGGAGTCCATCCTAGCTTGGGGGTGGAATGCGGCGCGGGGAGCGGCTAATTGCTCGCCGGAGCAGGGAGGAGGAGGCGGCGGCGCGCGGCGGAGCTAGGGTTGCGAGTGAGGGGTTAACCCCTCACTCGCACCTGCGCCCACTATATGTACGGGGCGACGGGGCCGATTTCCCGGGCCCCGTATTCCGCCGAAACGGGGCGGCCCGAATACGGGGCCTGCTAGACGGCCCAAACCGCGCCTGCCCCGTATGTCGCCGGAATTTTACGGGGTGGGCGGGTTATACGGGGCCTGTTAGACATGCTCTAACCTAATTGCAGTCCAAACAGCATTTCAAAATATATTGTTGACAAATGGAGATCTTGTTCTGTTGATTATAGCACTGTGCACTTTATCCGCTTCAAACCAGTCCTAAGAAAGTCGATTTCTTAAATAGCAACACATCATTCACGTACTAAATCATGTACATATAACACACATGTACTTTTGTATCTGGCATGCAGATATAACTAAATAAGAGTGTGATTTGAGTTAAACACAGAGGACTGGAAACCAAGCAGGCCATGGCCTCGAGCGCTCCTGCGGGCGCTCGGGCGAACCCTAAGTACACCCCCGCCTAGGCCCTCGCCCCTCCTTCCCCCGCTGCTGCCGCCGGCGGGAGCCACCGGGCAAAGCCTGGCCAGTGATGGCGGTGGCGGACCTCCCTCTCCTCGCTCTCCTGGTCACATGCGCGGGCGGCGTGACCGGAGGAGGTATCTTCAGCGCAGATCTCGGCGCATCCAGGGTAGGCTGACCGGAGGCCGACGAGGTTCGTGCTCCTCGAGGCGGCATGGGGGAGCGATGCGGGCGTCGTCTCCGTGGGGGGCGGAGGCCGGCGGCTCGTGTGCTTCCCCGACAAGATCTGACCCGGCGACGGAGACTAGCGACGACGGCGCGGACGTCTTGGCGCAGCAGGCAGCTATGGTTGGCGCGAGGGGTGCTATTGGGCGGCCGTGTCGGCGGGATCTGGGGCCAGTGGCCTGATCTGGGCCTTGGCCTGCTTCGGGTGTGTCTCAAGTCGCTGAGCGGTTGCGAGATTGAGGATGTCGGGCGGCGGCCCTGGACGGTGGGATCCTTGTGGGTTGGCGGGCGAGCCCGAGGTTGTGGTGCTGGCTGGAGCCATGGACATGGGGTTGTCATGGTGCTTAGTGTGCTACGCTTTGAGGGATCGTTGCGGATGCCACCTCGGTGGCGTCCCTCGCCATGTTTGGGTGGCGGAGAAATGATGTCGAGAGGAAACTCTCGCCCTAGATCTTCCTGGGCCACGACGGCGGCGTCCACGGATGTCGTTTCCTTCTTGAAGGCATCGTTGTGGTTTCTCCCAGCCCCCTTTCGTGCTCCGGGTGAGAACCCAAGATCCCCGGATCTGGCGGTGGCAGCACTCCGGTGTCGTGCTCTTCTTGAAGACTCCGTCTTGGAGCTCATATCTCGCGGCTCTCTGATGGTTGTGTGGCGGAGGTGACTCTTCGTTTGGGAATCTTTGTGTTGAGCTACTTTGGTGCTACTCTTCGGTCTGTGGGCAGCGTGGGTCGGTTCTCGGTGGTGGGCGGTTTCTGGTGGTGTTTCTGCGTTGGAGGGGTTATGTCGACGGTGTGTGTGTTCGTTGGCTCGCTCTTGGGTGAGCTCCGGTCCGACACTGTTGATGTCCAGCTCTGCTCCGAGTCTTCGTAGTCTTAGTAATGGCCGACCTTGTTGTTCGTGCTTTCGGTTGTAGCTTCTTTGTTACTTCGTGTGGGTGTGTGGTTCGGATTGTAAGTTGGGTTCAGCACTTTGTATCTTTTCGCCGTTGGCAGTTTTATTAATTCAAACTTGGACACTTATGTGCCTTTTATCTAAAGAAGAACCCAGAGATAAACCACAATTGTTTCGCCGCCTCTACATAAAACCCTAGCGTCCTCCACTTCAGCCTCCTCCATAGATTGGTTCCCCCTCCTCTGACCGGCCTCGCCGGCGTCGGGAGGAGTGGGGAACCCGATCTATGCGTGGAGTTTTCAATAAAAGTAGTCTTTTAGTAGTCTATATGTTAGGGTTTTGATAGCCATTTTTTTGTTGGTTTCCCCTCAATGGATATGGCATCGTCTGCAATAAGTGATCTTCGACCTTTCGTTCGACGACGAGATATCCTTCCCGACGTCAATGGTGGTGTTGAAAGATTTTAATTATTTAGGTACATATGGGTGTTCAGATCTTGCTTTGTCAGATCGATTTTGGATCTTTTCTCATGGTTGCCGCGAGGAGGATTATCCTCGCAGCTTTTGTCCCGGTTGTTACGTTCTCGACAATGGTGATTCGTACTCTCAGCTCTCCATCGACGTCGACAAAGCTAATCGGTTATTATTGCCTGATATACTGGTGTTGGTACTCTTGCCGATATTTATTGACTACTTTAATGGTTGCGTGCGTGCACGCAGCCTTGGCATTGCGGCTCAAATTAAAATTATGGGACAACCTTTGTTCGTATTTACAGGTCTATGATTTGTTTCGTATTTTTTGCTGCCTTCAGAAAGGTATAAGATTGTGTCTTGGAAGAAGAAAGAGTTTAAAAACCTCGAAAATTTGGTAGTATCTTTTAGACTTTAGTTTGTAGTCGTTGGAGATAGTTCGTGTATCTCTACAATGTAATATTTATTATTATAAATATATGTGGTATTGATCATAAAAAAAACATCATGTTGTCCATATTCGGGATACACAAATACTTCTTTTTTGTTTATATCTAGAATTTAAATAAGTTATCCCTGAAAGAGCAAAATCCATATCCCGTGTTTTGTGTGTTTGATGACAACACTTGAATGAATTTAACCGTGCACAAAGATTGTCTTTGATAGATTTGCAAGTGTACGGTGCCCTCGCTGAACACATTATGATCGGAAGACTGAAGCGTAGCTCTTAGGTTTTCTGGTTTTGCGTGTGTGTCGCGAGGTGACATGGTAGGAGAGGAAAAGAGGAAAAAACAGTTTCAGCAAAGTGGTAGTACCGGTACCAGGAGCGGTAGTACTGCTACCCTACTGGTATCGCTCAGCAGTACCGCTCTGGAGGTTTCCCACGCATATGTCTCACAGAACAGGTTACGGTACCTTTACGGTACCTTGGGCAGTAGTACCGCTTGAGAGCAGTAGTACCACCTATGGTACCACTTAAGTACCGTAACTTAAGTTACGGCAGTCGCGCTTCAGTACCGCTGCGGTACCGCTTGGGATCCAGTAAGGTTTAGAGCCATTGCGGTACCTCGAGCGGTACCGCGAGCGGTAGTACCGCTTTGTGTCCATGTGGACAAGTTCTGTGGGGATTTCGAATCCAGAGCGGTAGTACCGCTTCCCAAAGCGGTAGTACCGCTTAGGCAGAAACCGCACACAACGGTTGGATTTGAGGGGACCTATATAAAGTCCCCTTCTTCCCTAGCTCATTTTTAGCTCTTCTCTCTCCTCCATTGTTGCTGAGCTCAAACTTAGTGGATCTCCCTACCTACCCAATCAATCTTGCTCATACTTTGAGGAGTGGTGGAGGAGACCCCGATCTATCGTTCTACCGAGAGAATTTCACCAATTCGTGGTAGTCCTTAGTGGATCTTGTTGGTAGGGTTCCTATGGTGGAATCTTGGAAGAAGTGCTCCTATGGAGGCTAGCTTGGAGTTGTGCTATCCCCATAGGGTGTTGGGAGCCTCCTAGTGTTGTGGAGCTCGCCCCAACCTTGTGAAGGAATCACCGCCTCGATCGGTGCCTTAGTGGAGAAAAGGGAGCCCCTTTGTGGAGCTCTCTTGAGGAAGAAGGTGAGGCCTTCCTTCGTGGTGTGGCCGTCTAGTCTCTTGTGTGAGACTAGCACCTCCTCAACGCAGACGTACTCCCTCTTGTGGGAGGAACTGCGGGAAACAAATCCTCGCCTCGACTCCGCGCCCTCCGGTTGTCCCGTTCCTCATCTTTCTTATTTGTACTTGGTTCCTTTACTTGTTGCACTAGCCTAGGATCATACTAGGAACATCACCACCACTAAAGCTATCACCTTTACCTTCCGCTTTGCTAAAAACTGAAAAAGACATAAAAATAGCGTAGCGCCCATTCACCCCCCTCTTGTTCGCTACGATCCATTCAATTGGTATCATAGCGAGGTTTTCTTGCTCGGGCTTTACCGCCTAAGAAATGGCCGAACAAGAGATGGTTGTGAATGGGTCCCTTCCCGGTGAGCAATCACCTCCACCATCAATTGTCGATAGCACTCCGGCTACTTTGGATGACCTCAAGAAATTGGAGTCATCCATTGTATCTCAAATGAAGGCTATGATGATGGAGTTGATTGCTCCCAAACCAACTCCCATTATAGATCCTAAGGCAAGTGTTGATGTTCCTCCACGACAAGTCAACACCCTTCTTCTTGTTGATTTTGTCGCGCAATCGACAAAGCCACCTCGAGAAGGGGATCTTGAGGACATTAGCACTTCATCAAAAGGAAAGGATGAACCACCGGTTGCGGGACAATTAGGGGGTTATCATACGGTGCCTCCACCAAGTGATTACGCCATAAATGTCCCAATACCCATGCCTCGCATTTTGTCTCATGGCTCACCACCTTTACTTGAATCAAATAGCTTTGAGAATTGCCAATTCTTGATGAAATCTCATGTGCGCAGCGCTTCTACCGAGCTTTGGCGCATCATTGAGGAAGGGTATTCACCAAGAGATCCAAAGAGCTTGACAAGGAGAGAAGTGGTGGATGACCAACTCAACGCCACTGCCATCAATATGATCCACATGGCGGTCACGCCCAAGGACCGTGCTCATATCCGCTCACTCAAGACCGCCAAAGAAGCATGGGACAAGCTCGACAAGCTCTTCCTCGGAAATGAGAGCATCTAAAGCTCTCGTTTCGATGAAGTGAATAACATGGCCGACAACTTCGTCATGAATGAAGGAGAGACCCCCGAAGAAATGTATCGGCGCCTCATCGCTCTTGCCGTACAAATGCAAGATCTTGGAGCAACGTTTGTGGATGACCATTGGATCAAGCGCAAGTTCTACAACGCTCTCATCCCTTATGAGGAAGTGAAGTTGACGGCCATCCGCCAAAACGCCTCCTTCCATGCTATTACATCCGATGAAGTCCTTAGCGAAGTCATCGCTTTGGACATTTCCAAGAAGAATGCGGAGGATCTTGTTGCTCGCGCCCACAACACTCGCAAGCCCAACTTGCTTTGAAGATGAAAGAGCATGGAGCTAGTGAGAGCGATGAGGATCCCATTGAGTGGGGTCCGGATGATCTCAAGGCCAACTATCATGAACACATGGCACTTGCCGCCAAGAGTTTTTGGAGTGGGAACAAGACACGGAGCTCAAGGTTAAGAAGATATTCACCTCATGACTCGTCAATATACACCTCCAAGAGTCCAAGGGAAGAGCAAAGGGGGAGAGCTTGCTACAATTGCGGCGACACAAGTCATTTTGTTGCGGATTGTATCTATGAGAGAAGGGAAGACAATGGTGGAAGGCTTGTCCGAAAGGACAAGTTCAAATCTCTCTCAAGAGGATTCTCCAAGTTCTCCTCCAACTCCGGTGACACCAAGGTCTCCTTCACCAAGAAGCCTAGAGCTTTCATTATCCGTGAGGAATACTCCTCCGATGAAGATGAAGAACGCAAAGACAAGGGCTCGAGTAAGGAGGAAGGGGAGGTGGCCGCCATCTCCACTCCCTCCATCTCCCTCTTCGACTCTCCAAATGAGAACCTCGTCATCAACAACTTCCATTGTCTTGTGGCAAAGGTATCATCGGAGGTTGTATCCCTTTTTGAGTCTACTTCTTCCTCTAATACTATCTCTATTGCGAGTTTGGATGCTCCTACCACTAACATGCTAGGAGGCATCAAGACTCATATTGAGGAAATCTTGACTCAACTTGATGCGGCTCAAGTCCGTATTGAGGGAAGAGGGAGGCTCGAGAAGAAGGCGGAAATGGAGATTATCTCTCTCTCTCAAGCTCATGAGGAAGAATTGTGCATGCGCATGTCATTTGAAGCTAGTGCTATTGTTCTCGAAAACTTCAACAATTTCTTTATCTCCCAACTCATCAAGGATCGAGACCATGCACTTGCTTGGGCGGAAGAACTCAAGATGAAGAAGCGCTATCTTGAAGAAAGTCATGAATGGTTGCTTGAAGAAGTTGCAACTCTCACCAAGAACTTCAAATCTTTGGAAAGTAGGTTCACACTTCTATCCGAGATGAAGAGGCATCCTCAAGAAGAAGTGTACAAGAAAAAAGAAGATGAAGGTCCCAATTCATGTTGTGACAAGCTCCTTGACAAAGTTTGCTTCTTGAGAAGACACAATGTAAAATTCTTGGAAGTCATTCCTACTTAAGAGGAAGCCTTGGATGAGTACTATCGTTTGAGTAAAGAAAAGGTGCAATGTTGTGACCATGAAGAGGAGATTGTCACTCTAAAGAGACACAAGGCCAAGCTAGTTGAAGTGAATGATAGGTGATACGTCTCCAACGTATCTATAATTTCTTATGTTTCATGCTAGTTTTATGACAATACCTACATGTTTTATTCACACTTTATAATGTTTTTATGCATTTTCTGGGACTAACCTATTAACAAGATGCCACAGTGCCGGTTCTCGTTTTCTCGCTATTTTTGATTTCAGAAAAGTTGTTTTACAAATATTCTCGGAATTGGACGAAACAAAAGCCCACGGCCCTATTTTCCACGGAGTGTTCCAGAAGACCGAAGAGGAGTCGAGGAAGGCCAGCAGGGGGCCCTCCCCATATGGCGGCGCAGGGGGGTCCACTGTCGCGCCGTGACGTGGGAGGGAGCCCCCTGGCTCCCCCGACGCTGCCCCTTCGCCTATTTATTCCTTCGTCCCCGAAAACCCTAGTACCGGGAGCCAAAATACCAGAACAGTTCCAGAGACGCCGCCGCCGTCAACCCTAACTCGGGGGGTTCAAAAAGATCTCCTCTGGCACCCTGCCGGAGAGGGGAATCATCACCGGAGGGCTCTACATCACCATGCCCGCCTCCGGATTGGTGCGTGAGTAGTTCATCCTTGGACTACGGGTCCATAGTAGTAGCTAGATGGTTGTCTTCTCCTATTGTGCCATCATGTTTAGATCTTGTGAGCTGCCTATCATGATCAAGATCATCTATTTGTAATGCTACATGTTGTGTTTGTTGGGATCCGATGAATATGGAATACTATGTCAAGTTGATTATTGATCTATCATATATGTGTTGTTTATGATCTTGCATGCTCTCCGTTGCTAGTAGAGGCTCTGGCCAAGTTGATACTTGTAACTCCAAGAGGGGGTATTTATGCTAGATAGTGGGTTCATGTCTCCATTGAATCTGGGGGAGTGACAGCAACCCCTAAGATTGTGGATGTGTTGTTGCCACTAGGGATAAAACATCAATGCTTTGTCTAAGGATATTTGAATTGTTTACATTACGCACAGTACTTCATGCAATTGTCTATTGCTTGCAACTTAATACTGGAAGGGGTGCGGATGCTAACCCGAAGGTGGACTTTTTAGGCATAGATGCATGCTAGATGGCGGTCTATGTTCTTTGTCGTAATGCCCTAAGTAAATCTCATAGTAGTCATCATGATATGTATGTGCATTGTTATGCCCTCTCTATTTGTCAATTGCCCAACTGTAATTTGTTTACCCAACATGTTATTTATCTTATTGGAGAGACACCACTAGAGAACTGTGGACCCGGTCCATTCTTTTACATCTAAAATACAACCTACTGCAATCATTGTTCTCTTTTGTTTTCTGCAAGCAAACATCATTTTCCACACCATACGTTTAATCCTTTGTTTTCAGCAAGCCGGTGAGATTGACAACCTCACTGTTAAGTTGGGGCAAAGTAGTTTGATTGTGTTGTGCAGGTTCCACGTTGGGACCGGAATCCCTGGTGTTGCGCGGCACTACACTCCTTCACCAACAACCTTCACGTGATCTTCATCTCCTACTGGTTCGATAACCTTGGTTTCTTACTGAGGGAAAACTCGCTGTTGTACTCATCATACCTTCCTCTTGGGGTTCCCAACGGACGTGTGCTTTACCGTCACAAGCGGCTACTTTTCTGGCGCCGTTGTCGGGGAGATCAAGACACGCTGCAAGGGGAGTCTCTCACACCCAATCTCTTTACTTTGTTTATTGTCTTGCTTTATTTTATTTTCTGTCTTGTTTGCTTTCTTTATATCAAAAACACACAAAAATTAGTTAGTTGTTTTACTTTATTTAATTCGGTTTTGCTTTATTATTGCTAAAATGAATACTCCTGAGAACACTAAGTTGTGTGACTTCATGTAATGTCCCAGGTTTAGAGACGATCGAGGGGTAGATTTTAGAAAGGGATGTGCATTGCATTGCAAATTCTGGGGAAATTTCGCGCTTTTAAACAAAAACTGCATCGAAGGGGGACAAGTTTCTCTCTCGACACCTTACAGGGTTAGGGTTTCGAGAGTGCGACAAACCTGTTCCTTATTCAACTAAACTAGGGTTTTGAGAAGAGAGGGGAGAGTTTGCATCACAAATTTAAGTTGCATGACTGAATTCAAATTTAAGTTGTATGATTGAATTCAAACCTAAGTTGAATTTGAATTTCAAATTCAAACATTAAATAAATATCTCATAATCCAATTGTCGGAAATTCATTAAGTAAATAATAATAATTCACATAATGAAATATACAAATAATAAATAAAGCTCATTAGAGAAAACCTTGAGCTTTATTGATAATCACACAAAATACAATGTCAATTACAATATCCGGAAATGAAATATGAATTTACAACACATTACATGAATTGAAGAAATAGAAAAAGAAAGAGGAAAATTACAAATAAATGAAATATCCTAAACTACAAGATAATCTTGAGCTTGATGATCTTCATGTCCATTTGATCATCATTTTGACTCTGCACACAAACACAAAGAAAATAAAACAAGTGTTATGCCAAGTGGCATAGCCACTTGGCAGAGTTAGAAAGAAAGGAAATTGAGCGAGATATGATCAACTCGCACGAAGCTGATCTTTCCACGGCACAAGTCCCAAGCTGGATTCATATACACACAACCGAGGCGAGCACACAATGCTTGTGTGCATGCTCAACAGCACACCAGGGTTGCTGCATGCTCTCCACACACATAGTGACCGGGGAGGAGTACAGCATGGTCAGTCGACCATAAAGGAAAGGGAGAGGGCAAGTATAAAGGGTTTTACTGAAGCAAACCCTAACCATTGCATCGACAAGACAGCCTCACGAGGTAAGTCACAAGAACACAAGAACAGACTTGAACGACCCACTGCTGTTCAACACATCTTCACCACCACGACAAATAACCAAGTAGCATCAAGCTCACAAGGAGGAGCGAGGGCAAGCCAAACAAACCACCGAAGCAAAACCTCTACACCAACACCCATTTCTAGGAGGCTGGAGTGAGGTATACACATCATCATGAACAAACCGAGATGGTTTTGTTCATAAATTACACGAGCATGATCACAAGCACACAAAGGGTGGGGTAACCCTGTTTTGATCATCATTTGGTCAGAGACCAAGTGTAACCTGGTAGAAATGGCAAGGACCAGGGATCAATCAAGCCTACACCCATGGTTATGCCAACCAGAATAGTGGTAGCATCTTCCAAATGGAAACAGGAAAGAAAACCATCCCAGAGACTTATCCAAGTATAACCGAGACTACACTAGCCCTTTTAAGACCATCAGAATATAGACATTTATATGTCTATTTTCATTTCAACATCAATTATACTGGAAGCCCATGAATGACTACCAGTAATATTGCACAGTAGCATACATAAAAGGTAGGAGCAACCTTTACTAGCACATCAAGCATTGCTAGGGTCACAACAACTACCTAGCCACACAGAAAAGCCACAAGAGAAGCATATCATCACTCCAAGGAGTTCATGCATCACAGGAGGTGCCAACACATGTTGGTTTCCATCCAGATAGTGCATAGGATGCACCGAGATCACTACTTGCATCGGGTAGATCATGTCCGTTGTCGGAAATAGGAAGCCAGGCTTCAGCGACAAGCATAGATAAATAAAACACCACACACGAGATACATCCGGGGGTATCAAATCCTTCAATCAACCACCAGTATTGCTTTCACAAGCAACGGCAACCACCGAGTACTTGGTGAGGAGCTGGATCCACAAGCAACGAGCGGCATTTGAAATGAATCCATACAAATTTATAAGCCAACGAGGAAGCCACGATGATCACAGGATCATCCAAAGCCACAAATCAACCAACCATTGCATCACAGATAATCAAATATATGAAATATAATTGTATCCAGAAGCACATCAAAGGCTTGATGAACCACTGGATCTTGCTAAACAAATAAAGCACATATCACTATTCACTGAATCATACAGTTAAGCCAACAGCAATGCTCAATTGAGCATGCTCATGAATTTGAGCACAAGGAACAACACACCATTGCTCTGGTACTTGCAAATTTGCAAGTAATACACACAGAACTCAAGCCAGAGCAGCATACATGAATACACTTGAGGATCTGGCAAGCTTATCAACAAGAACAGAGGCACATGGATGGAGTTAGACAAGAAATGCTAGCACAGCAAGTGATTAGGCTAGGAATTCTTGCACGGAGGCATGGCGGTACTACACACGGCGGTAGCACACGCATAGCACGAGCGGCATAGGACAGCGAGGAGCGAGGCAAACATGGCGGCTGGCGAAGAGCACAACAGCTCTTGCGCGAGGCAAGCACATCACAACGGTAGAACTAGAGGAGGAAGAAGGTCGGGCACGGGAGGGAGCGAGGAAAGGAGGCGCACTTACCCGGAGTCGAGGAGAACAGCGCAGCCATGGCGCCCACGGCGGCACACGCCGGAGCGCGGCGGCGCCAGGCCAAGCCAGGCCATGGCAGCACCACAGCACCACACGCTCCACGGCGGCGAAGCCACAGAGGCGCCACAGCACCAGGGCGTCAGGAGCGGCGGGATCGCCTAGATCCCGTAACCCTAGCTGCCGCAGAGGAGGTCGAAGACGAGCTGGAGCAGCACCCGCTCCAGATCAATGCGGAGGAAGATGACCGCCATCGTGAGGCGCGTCGATTGCGCATCATGGCGGGGGCCAAGTCCGGCGGAGCTCGCCGGAATCGAGCGGCGACGGCGGTGGCGACGCGAATCGCCAGAGAGGGGAGTAGGGTTAGGGTTCGGACGCGAGCGAGAGAGAGAGAGAGAGAGAGAGAGGGTGAGAAGTGAGGTGGTCGAGCCGGACCAGGTGGGTCGGTCGACCTAACCCACAGGGTTACACCGACAGGTGGGCCCAGGGGCATTTTGGTCCTTTCACAAATTCACTAAATATATGAAATATAATTGTATGCAGAAGCACATTAACAAGGGATGGAGCTGTGTCTAGCCAACGGTCATGCTAAATAGAACATTTTCCATGAATTACAACTCAATGAGCATCACACGGTGGCACCGGCACTTGCATAATGCAAGGATCATGCATCATGATCAAACCAAGGCCAAGAATATGAACACACGAGAATACCCTAGTGGCGGTAGTCATATGCGGGAGCAAGCCGGTAGGCCATGAGCATCAATGGATGCTCATGAGAAATTGCAGGGAGGGCCACAACGGGGATACGACGCATGAACGAAGTAGTTAGGAAGCACGAAGCATGCAGCGATAGTCAAGTAGAGCGAAGCACAAGCTAGAACACGGAGATAGCGGTAGCACACGCAGCGGCATACGCATGGCAATAGCACAAGTACAACGGCTAGAATTCATGGCGCATGTAGGCGGCGGCAACTAGCACATCAAGGCGATGCCGAGCAAGGTGGCGTAGAGCACTAGCAGCACGGCGGCACAACAAGGTGGATGCCAAGGCATCCGAGAGGAAGGAGAGGAGGTAGAAGACGGAGAGAGAAGGAGGCACACGCACCGGAGCGAAGCACCGCGAGCGTGCCCATGGCGGCACGGCGGCACGGGCCGAACACGGCGGCCGCGGGCCGCGGCCCGGGCCAGGCGTCGCCGGGCGCAAACGCCTCGACACCACCACGGCGAGGGCACACGGCCACGTCGCGGCGCTGGATCGTCGGCGGGCGACGAATCGCCGTAGATCGCCACGGCCATGTCGCGGATGCGTTGGGGACGAGCGGTGGCGGCGAAGGAACGTAGATCGGCGCGGACCGATCGGTGCGCGCGTCGGGCGGCCGTCCTTTTGCGGCCGATCTCGCCGGCGGGAGTGGCCGGAGGCGGCCGGAATAATTCGACGACGGTGGCGGCGACGCGGGTCGCCAGAGCGTCGAGGAGAGAGTTAGGGTTAGGGGAGAGGAGCGTCTACGGTGCGACTGGGTCATGCTGGACCTAGCCTAATGGGCTGGTCCAACCTAACCAGCTCAGCGGCCTAACAGGTGGGCCCAAAGGGTATTTTGGTCATTTCCAAAATACCCATTTAAATGAGTATTTCAAAGAATTTTATAAAATAAAATATAACTCTAAAAAATAATGAAAAATATGAAAAATGCTCAGCATAAAATCCTCTATCATAATAAAATATGAAATAGAATTTTTAAAGACAAACATGATTAAGCCCAAAAAATTTGATGATTAAAATAAATCATTTAAAATCACACCTATATTATTCTCATTAATGAAAATAAGTCCATAAATTCTTTTGGACTTTAAAAACACCTTGACAACATTTCAAGGTTGTATTTTGCCTAAATTAAGTATCTCCAAATTGTTCTTAGTATTAACCTCTCACATGAAATAATAAAGACATCGGAAGGGGAACAAACCCTAAAGCTGGAATCATGCATCAATGCTTCTTTAACCATTGCCCTTATCGGACAATGATGCTATTTTTCGACAACAGAGGACAAGGGTCAGTCCACACCATCCAACTGCAACACTTTGTAGTATTCAGGCAAGTTCATCGCTTGCTCATGTCATTTGAGTATTCTTACCAAATTACTTGCAAAGTACTATGTTTATCACTATTGCATAAAAATGGCAAAACCACTATTTTCATAACTATGAATATGACTATGTGGTGGGCAATGGAACCATGGATTGTGTTGATATGGTGGAGGTTCCATTGCACGGGTTTATATCCATCTAGGAGTAAACAACAAATGTCGTCCAGTGATTCTTGTGCTTAGTAATACCCGTGTTAACCATAAGATCCGGAGTGGGACGGAGTAGTCAAAAGTGTTTCCACCTCTCGTTCATCAACGGATGCTCATTCCTGGGTGCACATGATCTTGCGAGACA
>NC_061513.1:130652849-130809367 GCF_022539505.1 Lolium rigidum
TTCATCAATTTCTACTTATTGCAACCTTGAAGCCAACATATGGTTCAAACATTGCCTATGGACAACACCTACAAATATAACTCAATGCAAACATTAATCCATAGGGATTGACATTAATTACCAAAACCACACATGGGAGCTCCATGCACTTTCATAAGTATGCTACTAATGACTAATCATTGCAAAGCTATGCAATCCCTTCTCGTTTTTGTGTGATGTGCAGGAAATTAGGTTTTTAAAGGCAAATGGACCTGCAATTACGGAAGATAATCCTTTCACAATTACAACAAATTCAACTAGGCTCAAAAGGTCGATTCACGGGAGCAATAGCGGGCATCGGTACGGCAAGCCCCACCCATAGCGTCCGCCCATACGGTGCGCCAGAGGACCCCTGAGGTCAAACCCTATAACTTGCATGAAGGGAGTTATTCCAGAAGGAGAGCCATTCATTGCCAAACAGAGCTGCCATCCACTAGATCTATCTACAACTCATCGAAGGAAATCCACCACCACATCTCATACATCTCCTCTCAAATCCCCCCCATAGCCATAGCCATCACCTTGTAATGGAGATCTAGTTGAGAATTGGCGATCATTGTAAGAATATTTGATTTCAATCTAAGCATTTACAACAATGGTTGATCTTGTTATTTTGTGTGAGTAGTCCTCACAGTGCTGTGGGTTGAGGTGAATCCTAGCAACATTCATGTGCATCTTATCATATGGGAGTATTGTGTAGTGATTGAATAGGAGCTTTGTTATCTTGTATACTTGTCTCTTTGCCTCGATCCGAGAACTTGTAGGTACCCGAGCCACTATGGATTGATCAAGGGAAGACGTGAGATAAGTGGAGAATGGCGTTTTACTTCGAAACCCCGAGTGACGGAAAGGAGAAAGTAACGGTAATCGCTTAGTGATTCGCTTGGTATAAACAACAATATCATCTATCTTAATGCTTTGATCTGTTTTACTTAATAACGGTTGTAACTCGCGACTGTGGGTACAATGGTTGAATCAAGGGGCTATTGTCACCTCTGGTTTTAGAGACAATAGTATTTACGGATATGCTGCTCACAACTCTTATCACTATTTTATCTTCTACGCAATATTGTGCTTCATGTTTATCTTGATCCCACATGTATGCATATCTACGGGAGAATTCTTGACCCTAACCTATTTCCATCCATTGAATAAAACACCAAACAAAGTAAACTGAAAAGGTCCGGTAAGCATGAAATAAAACTAAGTAGCACGTCTTGTAGAAATTTCCTTAAATCCTTTTAGCAGTGTTTTCCAAGGTTCTATTAAACCTAGGTCTTCTAGGAAAAAAACTTACTATCCATTAAAACTCACCCACGCCATGAAGAGGGCCAATCCATAGATTCTGCTGATCCTAGGGCGACCCATCACCAAGGACCCTTGTTTATAGTGGCAGAGCTTTCCTAGGGTGGCGGGCCATGGCCCCCTACTCCTGAAAATTCCTTCAATTTATGCTATACTTTTAAATATTACTTCAAGTTTAACTATGATTGGTGTTCTTCAGCCCTTAACAATCTCCGTCAAGCTCCACCACTTGGTCCCTTAAAATAAATATTAGTATTCCGCAAGATAAATATTAGGATAATTCAATGCTAAACTAAATAAATGTATATTTGAAAAATCCATGGTCTTTGAAATCTCAAAAAATATTTAAAACTATTTAATTCTATTGATTAGGCGAACTATTGTCTGGCGTGCAGTTGACGTGGGAGATAGAAATCTTTGTGGTGTAACTTTTCTTCGGGTCCCCGGCAACGGCGCCAGAAATTTGCTTGATGCGTGTGGTTGGCACGTCCGTTGGGAACCCCAAGAGGAAGGTGTGATGCGCACAGCGGCAAGTTTCCCTCGATAAGAAACCAAGGTTTAATCGGACCGGTAGGAGTCAAGAAGCACGTTGAAGGTTGATGGCGGCGGGATGTAGTGCGGCGCAACACCAGGGATTCCGGCGCCAACGTGGAACCTGCACAACACAACCAAAGTACTTTGCCCCAACGAAACAGTGAGGTTGTCAATCTCACCGGCTTGCTGTAACAAAGGATTAACCGTATTGTGTGGAAGATGATTGTTTGCGAGAAAACGAGTAGAAACAAGTATTGCGGTAGGTTGTATTTCGAGTAAAGAGAATTGGACCGGGGTCCACAGTTCACTAGAGGTGTCTCTCCCATAAGACGAACATCATGTTGGGTGAACAAATTACGGTTGGGCAATTGACAAATAAAGAGAGCATGACCATGCACATACATATCATGATGAGTATAGTGAGATTTAATTGGGCATTACGACAAAGTACATAGACCGCCATCCAACATGCATCTATGCCTAAAAAGTCCACCTTCGAGGTTATCATCCGAACCCCCTCCAGTATTAAGTTGCTAACAACGGACAATTGCATTAAGTATTGCGCGTAATGTAACTAGTGACTACATCCTTGAACATAGCACTAATGTTTTATCCCTAGTGGCAACGAGCACATTCATAACCTTAGAGGTTCTTGTCACCCCTCCGCAGTTCACTGGAGACATGAACCCACTATCGAGCATAAATACTCCCTCTTGGAGTTACTAGCATCAACTTGGCCGAGCATCTACTAATAACGGAGAGCATGCAAGATCATAAACAACACATAGATATAACTTTGATAATCAACATAACAAGTATTCTCTATTCATCGGATCCCAACAAACGCAACATATAGAATTACGGATAGATGATCTTGATCATGTTAGGCAGCTCACAAGATCCGACAATGATAGCACAATGGGGAGAAGACAACCATCTAGCTACTGCTATGGACCCATAGTCCAGGGGTAGACTACTCACACATCACACCGGAGGCGACCATGGCGGCGTAGAGTCCTCCGGGAGATGATTCCCCTCTCCGGCGGGGTGCCGGAGGCGATCTCCGGATCCCCCGAGATGGGATCGGCGTTGGCGGCGTCTCCGGAAGGTTTTCCGTATCGTGGCTCTCGATGCTGGGGGTTTCGTCACGGAGGCTATTTAGTAGGCGGAAGGGCAGGTCAAGAGGCGGCACGGGGGCCCCACAGCCACGGGGCCGCGCGGCCATAGGGTGTGGCCCCCTCGTGGCCCCTCTTCGTCTCTCCTTCGGACTTACGGAAGCTTCGTGGAAAAATAGGCCCACGGGCTTTGATTTCGTCCAATTAGAGAATATTTCCTTACTAGGATTTCTGAAACCAAAAACAGCGAGAAAACGACAGCGGCACTTCGGCATCTTGTTAATAGGTTAGTTCCGAGAAAATGCACGAATATGACATAAAGTGTGCATAAAACATGTAGATAACATCAATAATGTGGCATGGAACATAAGAAATTATCGATACGTCGGAGACGTATCAGCATCCCCAAGCTTAGTTCTCGCTCGTCCCGAGCAGGTAAAACGATAACACGGATAATTTCCGGAGTGACATGCCATCATAATCTTGATCATACTATTTGTAAAGCATATGTAGTGAATGCAGCGATCAAAACAATGTATATGACATGAGTAAACAAGTGAACCATAAAGCAAAGACTTTTCATGAATAGCACTTCAAGACAAGCACTAATAAGTCTTGCATAAGAGTTAACTCATAAAGCAATAATTCAAAGTAAAGGCATTGAAGCAACACAAAAGAAGATTAAGTTTCAGCGGTTGCTTTCAACTTGTAACATGTATATCTCATGGATATTGTCAACATAGAGTAATATAATAAATGCAATAAGCAAGTATGTAGGAATCAATGCACAGTTCACACAAGTGTTTGCTTCTTGAGGTGGAGAGAAATAGGTGAACCGACTCAACATTGAAAGTAAAAGAATGGTCCTCCATAGAGGAAAAGCATCGATTGCTATATTTGTGCTAGAGCTTTGATTTTGAAAACATGAAACAATTTTGTCAACGGTAGTAATAAAGCATATGCATCATGTAAATTATATCTTATAAGTTGCAAGCCTCATGCATAGTGTACTAATAGTGCCCGCACCTTCTCCTAATTAGCTTGGACTACCGGATCATCACAATGCACTGTTTTTACCAAGTGTCACAAAGGGGTACCTCTATGCCGCCTTGTACAAAGGTCTAAGGAGAAAGCTCGCATTGGATTTCTCGCTATTGATTATTCTTCAACTTAGACATCCATACGGGACAACATAGACAACGAGATAATGGACTCCTCTTTTATGCATAAGCATATAACAATAATTAATAATTTTCTCATTTGAGATTTGAGGATTGTTGTCCAAAACTGAAACTTCCACCATGGATCATGGCTTTAGTTAGCGGCCCAATGTTCTTCTCTAACATATGCATGCTTAACCATAAGGTGGTAGATCTCTCTTACTTCGGACAAGACGGACATGCATAGCAACTCACATGAAATTCAACAATGAATAGTTGATGGCGTCCCCGATGAACATGGTTATCGCACAACAAGCAACTTAATAAGAGATAAAGTGCATAATTACATATTCAATACCACAATAGTTTTTAAGCTATTTGTCCCATGAGCTATATATTGCAAAGGTGAATGATGGAATTTTAAAGGTAGCACTCAAGCAATTTACTTTGGAATGGCGGAAAATACCATGTAGTAGGTAGGTATGGTGGACACAAATGGCATAGTGGTTGGCTCAAGTATTTTGGATGCATGAGAAGTATTCCCTCTCGATACAAGGTTTAGGCTAGCAAGGCTTATTTGAAACAAACACAAGGATGAACCGGTGCAGCAAAACTCACATAAAAGACATATTGAAAACATTATAAGACTCTACACCGTCTTCCTTGTTGTTCAAACTCAATACTAGAAATTATCTAGACCTTAGAGAAACCAAATATGCAAACCAAATTTTAGCATGCTCTATGTATTTCTTCATTAATGGGTGCAAAGCATATGATGCAAGAGCTTAATCATGAGCACAACAATTGCCAAGTATCACATTACCCAAGACATTTATAGCAATTACTACATGTATCATTTTCCAATTCCAACCATATAACAATTTAACGAAGGAGAAACTTCGCCATGAATACTATGAGTAGAAACCAAGGACATACTTGTCCATATGCTACAGCGGAGCGTGTCTCTCTCCCATAAAGTGAATGCTAGGATCCATTTTATTCAAACAAAACAAAAAACAAAACAAACCGACGCTCCAAGAAAAAGCACATAAGATGTGATGGAATAAAAATATAGTTTCAGGGGAGGAACCTGATAATGTTGTCGATGAAGAAGGGGATGCCTTGGGCATCCCCAAGCTTAGACGCTTGAGTCTTCTTGATATATGCAGGGGTGAACCACCGAGGCATCCCCAAGCTTAGAGCTTTCACTCTCCTTGATCATGTTGCATCATACTCCTCTCTTGATCCTTGAAAACTTCCTCCACACCAAACTCGAAACAACTCATTAGAGGGTTAGTGCACAATATAAATTGACATATTCAGAGGTGACACAATCATTCTTAACACTTCTGGACATTGCATAATGCTACTGGACATTAGTGGATCAAAGAAATTCATCCAACATAGCAAAAGAGGCAATGCGAAATAAAAGGCAGAATCTGTCAAAACAGAACAGTTCGTATTGACGAATTTTGAAATGGCACCAGACTTGCTCAGATGAAAATTCTCAAATTGAATGAAAGTTGCGTACATATCTGAGGATCATGCACGTAAATTGGCTTAATTTTCTGAGCTACCTACAGGGAGGTGGACCCAGATTCGTGACAGCAAAGAAATCTGGAACTGTGCAGTAATCCAAAACACAAAACTAAGATAAGGAGAGGTTGCTACAGTAGTAAACAACTTCCAAGACACAAAATAAAAACAAAGTACTGTAGGTAAAAACATGGGTTGTCTCCCATAAGCGCTTTTCTTTAACGCCTTTCAGCTAGGCGCGGAAAGTGTGTATCAAGTATTATCAAGAGACGAAGTGTCAACATCATAATTTGTTCTCATAATAGAATCAAAAGGTACCTTCATTCTCTTTCTAGGGAAGTGTTCCATACCTTTCTTGAGAGGAAATTGATATTTTATATTACCTTCCTTCATATCAATAATAGCACCAACAGTTCGAAGAAAAGGTCTTCCCAATATAATGGGACAAGATGCATTGCATTCAATGTCCAAGACAACAAAATCAACGGGGACAAGGTTATTGTTAACGGTAATGCGAATATTATCAACTTTACCCAAAGGTTTCTTTGTAGAATGATCAGCAAGATTAACATCCAAATAACAATTTTTCAGCGGTGGCAAGTCAAGCATATCATAAATTTTCTTAGGCATAACAGAAATACTTGCACCAAGATCACATAAGGCATTACAATCAAAATCTTTAACCTTAATCTTAATGATGGGCTCCCAACCATCCTCTAGCTTTTTAGGAATAGAGGCTTCGCGCTCTAATTTCTCTTCTCTAGCTTTTATGAGAGCATTTGTAATATGATGCGTGAAAGCCAAATTTATAGCACTAGCATTAGGACTTTTAGCAAGTTTTTGCAAGAACTTTATAACTTCAGAGATGTGGCAATCATCAAAATTCAAAACATTATAATCTAAAGCAATGGGATCATCATCCCCAATGTTGGAAAAAATTTCAGCAGACTTTATCACGAGCAGTTTCAGCAGTTTTAGCAGTTTCAGGCAGTTTTTCGCGCTTTGCATTAGAAGTGGAAACATTGCTAACACCAATTCTTTTATTAGTATTAGTAGGGGGTGCAGCAACATGTGTAGTATTAGCATTACTAGTGGTGGTAATAGTCCAAACTTTAGCTACATTCTTCTCTTTAGCTAGTTTTTCATTTTCTTCTCTATCCCACCTAGCACGCAGTTCAGCCATTAATCTTATATTCTCATTAATTCTAACTTGAATGGCATTTGCTGTAGTAACAATTTTATTATGATGATTCTCATTAGGCAAAACTTTTGATTTCAAAAGATCAACATCAACGACAAGACTATCGACTTTAGAAGCAAGTATATCAATTTTCCCAAGCTTTTCTTCAACAGATTTATTAAAAGCGGTTTGTGTACTAATAAATTCTTTAAGCATGGCTTCAAGTCCAGGGGGTGAACTCCTATTATTGTTGTAAGAATTCCCATAAGAATTACCATAGCCGTTGCCATTATTATAAGGATATGGCCTATAGTTATTACTAGAATTGTTCCGGTAAGCATTGTTGTCAAAATTATTATTTTTAATGAAGTTTACATCAACATGTTCTTCTTGTGCAACCAATGAAGCTAACGGAACATTATTAGGATCAATATTAGTCCTATCATTCACAAGCATAGACATAATATCATCAATCTTATCACTCAAGGAAGAGGTTTCTTCGACGGAATTTACCTTCTTACCTTGTGGAGCTCTTTCCGTGTGCCATTCAGAGTAGTTGATCATCATATTATCAAGAAGCTTTGTTGCTTCACCAAGAGTGATGGACATAAAGGTACCTCCAGCAGCTGAATCCAATAAATTCCGTGAAGAAAAATTTAGTCCTGCATAGAAGGTTTGGATGATCATCCAAGTAGTCGATCCATGGGTTGGGCAATTTTTAACCGAGAGATTTCATTCTTTCCCAAGCTTGAGCAACATGTTCAGTATCTAATTGTTTAAAATTCATTATGCTACTCCTCAAAGATATAATTTTAGCAGGGGGATAATATCTACCAATAAAAGCATCCTTGCATTTAGTCCATGAATCAATACTATTCTTAGGCAGAGATAGCAACCAATCTTTAGCTCTTCCTCTTAATGAGAAAGGGAACAATTTTAGTTTAATAATATCACCATCTACATCTTTATATTTTTGCATTTCACATAATTCAACAAAATTATTAAGATGGGCAGCAGCATCATCAGAACTAACACCAGAAAATTGCTCTCGCATAACAAGATTCAGTAAAGCAGGTTTAATTTCAAAGAATTCTGCTGTAGTAGCAGGTGGAGCAATAGGTGTGCATAAGAAATCATTATTATTTGTGGTTGTGAAATCACACAACTTAGTATTTTCAGCGTTGGCCATTTTAGCAACAGTAAATAAAACAAACTAGATAAAGTAAATGCAAGTAAACTAATATTTTTGTGTTTTTGATATAGCAAACAAGATAGCAAATAAAGTAAAACTAGCAACTAATTTTTTTGTATTTTGATTTAGTGCAGCAAACAAAGTAGTAAATAAAACTAAGCAAGACAAAAACAAAGTAAAGAGATTGAGAAGTGGAGACTCCCCTTGCAGCGTGTCTTGATCTCCCCGGCAACGGCGCCGCGAATTTGCTCGGCCGGCGTGCGATTGACGTGGGAGATAGAAATCTTTGTGGTGTAACTTTTCTTCAGGTCCCCGGCAACGGCGCCAGAAATTTGCTTGATGCGTGTGGTTGGCACGTCCGTTGGGAACCCCAAGAGAAAGGTGTGATGCGCACAGCGGCAAGTTTCCCTCAGTAAGAAACCAAGGTTTAATCGGACCAGTAGGAGTCAAGAAGCACGTTGAAGGTTGATGGCGGCAGGATGTAGTGCGGCGCAACACCAGGGATTCCGGCGCCAACGTGGAACCTGCACAACACAACCAAAGTACTTTGCCCCAACGAAACAGTGAGGTTGTCAATCTCACCGGCTTGCTGTAACAAAGGATTAACCGTATTGTGTGGAAGATGATTGTTTGCAGAAAACAGTAGAACAAGTATTGCAGTAGGTTGTATTTCAGTAAAGAGAATTGGACCGGGGTCCACAGTTCACTAGAGGTGTCTCTCCCATAAGACGAACAACATGTTGGGTGAACAAATTACAGCTTGGGCAATTGACAAATAAAGAGAGCATGACCATGCACATACATATCATGATGAGTATAGTGAGATTTAATTGGGCATTACGACAAAGTACATAGACCGCCATCCAACATGCATCTATGCCTAAAAAGTCCACCTTCGAGGTTATCATCCGAACCCCTCCAGTATTAAGTTGCTAACAACGGACAATTGCATTAAGTATTGCGCGTAATGTAACTAGTGACTACATCCTTGAACATAGCACTAATGTTTTATCCCTAGTGGCAACAAGCACATCCATAACCTTAGAGGTTCTTGTCACCCCTCCAGATTCACGGAGACATGAACCCACTATCGAGCATAAATACTCCCTCTTGGAGTTACTAGCATCAACTTGGCCAGAGCATCTACTAATAACGGAGAGCATGCAAGATCATAAACAACACATAGATATAACTTTGATAATCAACATAACAAGTATTCTCTATTCATCGGATCCCAACAAACGCAACATATAGAATTACGGATAGATGATCTTGATCATGTTAGGCAGCTCACAAGATCCGACAATGATAGCACAATGGGGAGAAGACAACCATCTAGCTACTGCTATGGACCCATAGTCCAGGGGTAGACTACTCACACATCACACCGGAGGCGACCATGGCGGCGTAGAGTCCTCCGGGAGATGATTCCCCTCTCCGGCAGGGTGCCGGAGGCGATCTCCTGGATCCCCCGAGATGGGATCGGCGTTGGCGGCGTCTCTGGAAGGTTTTCCGTATCGTGGCTCTCGGTACTGGGGGTTTCGTCACGGAGGCTATTTGTAGGCGGAAGGGCAGGTCAAGAGGCGGCACGGGGGCCCCACACCATAGGGCCGCGCGGCCAAGGGTGTGGCCCCCTCGTGGCCCCTCTTCGTCTCTCCTTTGGACTTCCGGAAGCTTCGTGGAAAAATAGGCCCCTGGGCTTTGATTTCGTCCAATTCCGAGAATATTTCCTTACTAGGATTTCTGAAACCAAAAACAGCAGAAAACAAAGAATCGGCACTTCGGCATCTTGTTAATAGGTTAGTTCCAGAAAATGCACGAATATGACATAAAGTATGCATAAAACATGTAGATAACATCAATAATGTGGCATGGAACATAAAAAATTATCGATACGTCGGAGACGTATCAACTATATACCATGGTTCTTATTTATACCAATATCTACTTGTGTACACATAACAATTTATAAGGGTAAGTGTTGTTTTGCATATTTGGGAAGGCTAGAGAGAAATCGCGCCATCGCAAAAAGTTATTCTAAAATTTTGACATAACTTTTTTCTAAGAAGTCGAAGTAGATGCACACTGCATCTCAAACCTTTTATATTTTCAATATTTTTTCTAATACGTATGGTTTAAAGAGTAAATGTTGAAGTGTTTCTTTTGGTAAGAGAAATCGAATTAGAGGAACAGTAAATTGCACCTTGAAGTATCTAGCCTAAAGAGTATAATTGTATAAAGTACGTTAACAAATCTTAGGCCGGGGCCCCTAGCTCCTAGGGGACTAGGCCATAGGACAAATGATTGTTAGTTAACATTTAACACCTAAATCTGTGAAGAAATTAGGTATATAAAATTAGGTTTTGGAAAGAAGCCTAACAACCTAACATGCTTTGGCTAATTAGTCGAAGTATGGGTGACATACAACAAATTCATGTATGATAGAAGTTAATATTGTTATTTACAAATCGAATTCAATAGGATTAGAGATGTCAGGCCTAATAGAATTAGGATTCCTAGTCGCAGTCTAATTCGCACCAACCTATATTTTTTTTTTGCAAGGGAAAATGCGATTACATCCAACCAAGATTCTTACAGAAAAGCCCAGAAAATAAAGAAAATACAAGAAAAACCATCCTGAGCCCTGGCATCGTCTTCATCGCGCACGACGTTACGCCGGCGAAACCTGCCGCATCGCCTCCGAAAGCTTGGACTGGGAGGCCCCCATCGCGGACAGGGAGTCGACGCTCCTCGGTGCCGAACACCTCCACCCGAGCACGACGGACGGCGACACCACCTTGGCCGCCATGTATCGCATCTTCCAAGTCGTCAGACGCCGGAACCGCCTTCTCTCGGACTCCGGCGAAAGGGAAACCCTCTCGTTGACTCCGCGGAGCCGCGATCAAGGGCTGGACGGTAGATCCGCGGCGAAGCTCCCGCGGAGCCGCACCAACGGAGGGGAAGACCACCGCCACCAAAAGCACTCCGGCGCCACCGCTTCCACCACAGCGCCGCCGGCCACCACCCCACAACGCACACCTAAGCTATAAACATACGGGATCTGTGGATTCCCCGTCCTCCCGCCGCCGAAGCGGCCGCCGGAGAGGCGGGGAATCCGGCGAATCGCTGGCAGAGAGCTTGTGCACGCGCGGTTGCCCCGAAATCGCCTTATCTCACTGTAGAAGGGGATAAGGGGAAGGTCCAACTCTTACCCTATTAATTCGCACCAACCTAGATCTATTTGTAAACAATAAAAGAAAAACTGATTAAAGGAGGCTCCATAGTACATACCGACCTATTCCCATCGCCGAGTTCAACCTAGAGGTTTACCAAGCTACTAGTTGTGTCTGTTAAGTTGCTCATGTAAGGTCGCTAGCAAATCAATCAACCTACTTCGGGACGCTAGCTTTGCGAGCATGCATTTTGCTTGTGAGCCATGACGATTTGGGCTAGAAACCAACAATTGAGGATGCTAGACAGACCACGGATCTATGTAGCATACTTGAGAGGGAAGAGAGCTACCAGAGGCATGAGGATACTACGAGCAGGCGAGGTCCGCCGCCGACATCGTCCGCCTGTGCACCAATCATCGATTGGTTGATGGTGTTTCTTACTTTCTTTTTCTCTCGTGCGATTCGACTCTGCCTTTTCTCCTACCATGCTCTCGATTGTTGTCTTGTTGGACCTGTGCTGGCTACTGCCATTTGTTTTCTCCCAACAGGAATTACGGCTACGAAATCCTGGGCCCCTAGGTGTGGGCCCTAGGCCGTCGCCCATGGTGGCCATGTGTCAGAGCCGACCCTGGGTGCACAGGGGGACATCAAGGCGAGGAACGTCGTGGTCGGTGCCGACAGGCGGGCCAAGGTCGCGAACTCCGGGTGCATGACGACAGCGGATTGCGAGCGGCCGATCGGTGGCACGCCAGCGTTTATGGCACCGGAGGTGGTTTGCGGGGAGGAGCAAGACCCGCTTGCCGACGTGTGGGCCCTCGGCTGCACCGTGTCGATATAGCTGGTGATAAACCATTTTGCCCCATTGTTTGACATAGATGTAAAATTGTAAAATTCATCTGTCATGGATAAAAATTAATAGATCATGTGTTTGCAAAAAAGTGTTCTTTATTGACCTTCCTTTTGCACTCTGTATTCATTCATATTCTTTTTGTAGAATAAGAACTGTTGGGTAGTTGAGTCTCCCGAGAGAAACTCCTGCATGGTAGGGAATGCAAACGGTGAAGATCCAGATCTGCGTTAGCAGCAGGACAAAAATATCATCTTCATCTTATCGACACACCATAGGTTCATGCAACGGTATGTGTTTTCAACGGCTGTCCTTCAGAGGAAGAAGCCATCTCAAATGCCGAACCGCAGTCAGTCAATGACTGTTTTTTAAACAGAAGGCCACTCGGCCCGGCTTTATAAATAAAGCCCACAACAATCCAACATAATCTTACATAGCACACACACATAGCTCGCCCTAAGGCGCACACAGGTCAGTCCCAACACACATCACGGAAAGATGCGAGGGTGCGAAACAGAGCACGTCTAGCCAACACATACACAACTACCACAAAGATAGATAGATAACTAGGGAAGTCCATGGTGTAGCCAATGCCTGGGTCCTCCGCTACTCAGCTCGCAGTCTCGCGTAGAGTCTCCTGACGTCGTCCACCGCCGCGTCCAGCATCGTCCGATCCCTCTGTCTGACCAGAACCCTCCAGCACTGCATATGTATCAACATGTGGTAAAAACATCAGCCGGGTGTCCGATCATCTTTCCTTCAATGGTAAGCTTGTTGTGGATAGTCCACAAGGTCCAGCACTGGGCTACGAACGTAAACCAAGCTAGCATACGCATCGGGCCGTAAAGGCCTTGGGCGATTGCAATGAACTCCCCCGGCCCGGCGGGGTTCCAGTCGCAGTGGAGGAGTTCCCTAACTCCAGCCCACATCATTCTGGCGATGGGACAGGAGAAGAAGATGTGATTACAATCTTCCACCTGCTGACAAAGCGCACACCTCCCATCCGAAGGTCCGTGTCTTTTAGCAACTTGGTCACATGAGGGAAGGCGTCCTCGGATTAGTTGCCATAAGAAGACCCGGATCTTGGGAGGAACCCTGGTGCGCCAGGCCTCCTTGAAGCAGGTAACCGACGCCCCCGTGTCGGTGCCGGATAGACCGAATTGGCGGTGAAGGAACCTCGAAGCGTCGATGGACCAGGAGACCGTGTCCTCCTCAATCCCCGGCTGCCATCCCATGGCCTCCCGACAAGGTTGTCCCATTCAACCACTTCAGCCGTGCCGGAAGGTCGCCGAAACTCAACTCCCCATTCCCCGTGGTTCCCTTCCCGTGGTGCCGCATCAGCGACTGATATCAGCGGATCAGTACAGCAGCTAAAGAGACGGGGAAACCTAACCATGAAGGGCCCCCGGCCCGTCCACCAGTCCAGCCAGAACCTCGTGCGTCGCCCATTTCGCGCACCATGTTTGGATCCCAACTTGAAATACCAATTTATTTTTTGGATGGAATTCCGGAACTGGGAGCCTTTAGTGGGGACTGTACCATCAAAGAGGTCCCGACCCCTCGTGTACTTTGCACGTATGATGTCCGCCCGCGAGACCCTCGGCGTCGTGGTAGAGTTTCTAAATCCATTTGAGCATCAGGGCGATGTTCATGAGTTTGGTGTTGAGGATTCCTGTTAGAGATATATTTGGTATAGGTATATTAGGTAGTCTAGGATTTGTAATCTCTACCTACCATATCTCTAGGAGAGCTATCTTAGCCTCCAAGTCTTGTACCACTATATATACTCGCCCATGAGGCGCAATACATCATCCATCATATTCCGCATATCTCTCTTCCTCTCTATCCTTCTACATGGTATCAGAGCGGCACGCTCCTTGACCTAGCCGCCGCCCGCGCTTCCGCCCGCGCCGCCCCCGGGGAGGTCAATCTCCATGGCCTACTCCGGGGGCCGCGCAACCCGTATGAGGGTTCGTCCGCCGATCCGTTGATCCGCTGCCCTCGAGTCTTTTTTTCCAATCCGTAGATTGGTTTTCTTTTTGCTCCGCCGGTCGCTCGACCGGCGTTTTTCTTTTTGGTTTTACCGATCATAGATCGGATTGAGTCGCCCATCGCCGTCGTCCTCTTGTGCCTCTACTCCGACAACGACATCGACTGCACTGGCCATCAACCGCACGGCACAGCTGCACGCGCCGCACACGGGGCGCCCCTACGTGCATCGCAGCAGGCTGTTCTTGCTCGCGCGGTCTCCATCGCCTGTCCGTCTTCGTCGCCATCGCCCGGGACTACATCGACAACGCCGCCATCGACACCGATCTGTGCGTCGTCCATGCCATGGCGCGTATCGCGCTGCCGTCGGTCTGATCAACCGACCCCGCGCACGTCTACGCCAAGCAGGTCCCCGAGCACGCGCCTACCACCGGTCGAGCATCGGGGTGCCGCTGCGTCGCCCCTTCGGGCCGCAGCGCCGTCACCTTGGGTCCATGCTACCGGCCTCGGACGCGCCTTCCGAGGCGTGTACGTCGCTGGTGGTCTCCCGCCGCTGCACCGACTCGCGCCCTGCAGCTACGCCGGTCCCTCGGGCCGTGGCGTCGCTGCACGCGGTCACCTTCGCCGTCCCCCGCGCGTCGATGTCTGAGGCCACCACAGCGCCACCCCTTCGGCGCGGGTCGCCTCCGTCCGCGCATGGTCTTCGTCACGCCGCCGGGTTCTTCCTCGCCTACTTCGAGTACCGCCGCCGCGCTCCACAGGTAACCTGCATGGCCACTGCTGGCCGTTGCGGGTCCCGCCGACCACCTCCACGCCCATCTAGGCGTCAAGCATGACCACTCCAGGCCGCTGCTGCGACCGCCGCCTTCTACGTCTTCGTACACTACAGCTTCGCTGCCAGCGTCCTCGCCTCTTCCCCGACTACGTCACCTGCTTCTCTACTCCGACACCCGTCGTCGAGACTCGCCTCTTCCCCGACTACACCACCTGCTCCTCTACTCCGACACCTGTCGTCGAGACCTCCTCTACTAGTCTACTCCGACAAGGCGCGCACTTTGTAATGTTCCCTGCCCCTCGCATGCCCGGTACTGGCAACACCGGAAGTGCCTTCGTCCCCGTCACGTTCCCGAGTCTGGCAAACTCGCGCCGGACGTCTCGTCTTCATCGGCTTCGACAACGTCTTCTTCGGCATCGCCTCTACGACTGCCTCGACCTCGTCACCGACTTCCTCTATGTGTACTCGGTTCTGGCAAAACCGAAGTATGCCTTCGTCCCCGACGTGCGCCTGGTTCTGGCAAAACTAGGGCCGCACCTCGTCCTCGACGGCTCGGACTGCATCCACTTCGGCATCGACAACCTCCACGACTGCCTCGACGCGTCTCCGTCACTCTCCTCGCGCACTACTCGCTTGCGGCTACATCGACACCGGCACCCGCCCACGACATCGACTACGGCAATCCCTCGCGCGGCTCCCTCGACCAAGGTTGCAGCACCCACGCTCTCGGCTACCTCGACATCGGCATAAAGGGCTACCACCTCACCTGCGCCTCACCAGCTTCCTCTACAGTCCAAGCATCCGCGACGCAACTCCGTCCACGACGCTCCCGCTATGACTGCGGGGGAGTGTCAGCCCGTTGGTTCCTATCTTCGGCTTCTCTCCAGTCTGACCGTCCGCGACGCTACTGTTGTTCACGTCACTACCGCTACGACTGCGGGGGAGTGTTAGAGATATATTTGGTATAGGTATATTAGGTAGTCTAGGATTTGTAATCTCTACCTACCATATCTCTAGGAGAGCTATCTTAGCCTCCAAGTCTTGTACCACTATATATACTCGCCCATGAGGCGCAATACATCATCCATCATATTCCGCATATCTCTCTTCCTCTCTATCCTTCTACAATTCCCAATCCTCCAAACGCCTTAGGTTTACACACCGTGGCCCAGTCTACCATGTGGTACTTGCGTTTGTTGCCCACTCCTTCCCAAAAGAAGCGGCAACGCGGTTTGTCCATGGCCTTATGCGTGCTATCAAAGAGCATGTAAAGGCTCATAGCAAACTGCGGGAGGCTGGAGAGGCAATAGTTGGTCAGCTCTAGCCTACCCGCCGAAGCGAGGAACAGTCCTTGCCAGTGGTAGACCCTATGCCCAATCTTCTCCGGCAAGAAGTTCCAATCCGCTACCCTAAGCGCCTTGTCACTAATAGGCAAGCCCAAATACTTAATCGGGAACTCCCCTCTTTTGCAGATGAGCAAACCCGCAATCTGGTGTTGAAGCTCCAGGGTGACCCCTGTCACCACCACTTCATAGGCGACCTGTCACCGCAATGGCTGTTTAAATTGATGGATTGTTCAGCGTACGAAAAGTTCATAGGCGATGGATATTTAGGCCCGGGACGAAAGGTCAAGATACTGCTTGAGTTAGTTGCAAAGCAAAGAATCAGTTGCAGGTAGTATTAAATCAACCTGAAAGTGGTTGCAATGATTGGCAACGGCAAAGGCGTATGAGTAATGGCATGGGCCACAAGCTTAAACATCTGGCTAATATTTGTCCACATTTACCCACTGCTATTCATGTTACTGTAACTATATATGTGATCCGGAAATACTTTTCTACTTATACTCATAGGTGTGAATGTTTGTGATCACGTAAGAGATTGTAAACTCATGATGTGCTCATGAACAAAATGAATGAACATAGAGAATAAGAGAAGCCTAACCAACACTTTTTTTCCAACACAAACTATACTTTATCTAAAACGGGCCATCAACACGCTATGCTCGAAGAAAAATGCACGCTTTAATCACCCTGATCCACATAACATGGCCATGCCACGCTATTAATCCAAAATCGTGCAAAAGATCCCAGTTCAAACAGATCAGATTTTTTTTTTTTGAAATTGGCCAAGTATACCTAACAGGCTAGACTAGTATGCATGTGCTTTACCTAAACAACGTCACGCTAGAAACCAGCGCTAGCTAACTAATCCCCCATCAGCTTTCCGTTTCAAAAAAAAAATTCCTCAAGAAATGGCCGAATACTCTTGCCAAGGTGCACATGTATTCTGGCACCAGCTGAAAGAAACGTGCCTCTCGGAAACGACGATGGATGAGGATGGTCGAACATGTCTTTGCCCTTACGGCAGATCTTCTTCCGAAACATCTCCACGTCGTAAGGAGCTCAAAACAAGACTGAGACGTTACCACAAAGTACACAATAGAAAATGCATAGTGTAATATGAGAAGCATTGTCAGCAATGTTCCCCATCTCTTGCACTTGATTACGAAAACCAAACCTTGTATTCATATGTCACTAGTAGAAAACCTCTCATCCATCTAAGCCTTTAGTACCGGTTCCCTTACGAACCGGTACTAAAGGCGGCATTAATACCGGTTCCGTGCGTGGAACATCAATACCGGTTCGTTATGGACCTTTAATACCGGTTCGTAACACGAACCGGTATTAAAGGGTTTGAGCCCAGTTTCCAGGCGGTGGTAGGGCCAGGGTTGCACCTTTAGTACCGGTTCGTGTAAGGAACCGGTACTAAAGGGTCTGTGCCCTATATCAGCGCGCAGCCACGCGCCCGACCCCCTGCATATCTCATTCTCCTTCTCCTCCTCTCACATTTCCAAATATTTTGCACCTCTCACACTCCAATAATCTTCATTTTTCTCCACCATTTTAACAAGATTAACGGCATACATCTATCGAAGGGTTAGCAATATCATCCTTCCTTCTGGCGTTCCTAATTTAGCTCATTTCTTTGGTAGTTTTAACTCGTACTATTTTTCTAGTGCAAGCAAGGTGTTCGATGAAATGCCTAAGTTAGTGATTTTATTTTTTTATATGCAATTTGAGCTGAAATTATGGTATGTTTTGTAGGTTTTAATTAGTAGCATCCCCGTCCTTACCGCTGTTGATCGCCAGCTTCGTCCCCTAGCCGGCACGGTACCACCTCGGTGAGCCCCTCTTCTTTTTTATAAAAAACAATTAGTTTTATGTGATGAACTTGAATATTAATAAAGTTAGTCACTCATATATCCATGATGTTGTGTATTTAATGATTTTTGATATACATATAAAATGCAGATGAGTCGACAATGGATGTACGGTGACCGGTGCCATCCCGAGTTCATTAATGGCATGCATTATTTTCTCAACGTGGCTGAGGCAAACAGGCGGTCGAATGGTTTCATGTATTGTCCATGTAGTTCCTGTAAGAATATGAAGGATTACTCTACCTCGAAGACCCTTCACGTCCACCTGCTGGAGAACGGTTTCATGCCCAGCTATAATTGTTGGACCAAGCACGGAGAAAAAGGGGTTATATTGGAAGACAACGAAAAGAAGAGGATAGTGACAACTATCCCTTATTCACTGAAGACGGTGATAGTAGAATGGGGGAAGATGAAGCTGAAGAAGAGCACATTTTCGATGAGCCGATTTTTGATGACCCGGATGACGATTTGGGTCGGGCCATTCTTGATGCGAAGATGAACTGCGGAAATGAAAAGGAGAGGTTGAAGTTGGAGAAAATGTTAGAGGATCACAACAAACTGTTGTACCTAAATTGCGAAAATGGTCAGAAAAAGCTGGGTACCTCGCTGGAATTGCTGCAGTGGAAGGCAGAGAATGGTACTTCTGACAAGGGATTTGAAAAGTTGCTGAAAATAATAAAGAAGATGCTTCCAGGGGAGAACGTGTTGCCCTCTAGCACGTACGAAGCAAAGAAGGTTGTCTGCCCTCTAGGATTAGAGGTGCGGAAGATACATGCATGCATCAATGATCGCATCCTCCACCGCGGGGAATACGAGAATTTGAATGCATGCCCGGTATGTAGTGCATTGAGGTATAAGATCGAGGCGAGATGACCCTGGCGATGTTGAGGGTGAGTCCACCCCCGGGAAGAGGGTTCCTGCGAAGGTGATGTGGTATGCTCCTATAATACCACGGTTGAAACGTTTGTTCCGGAACAAAGAGCATGCCAAGTTGTTGCGATGGCACAAAGAGGACCGTAAGAAAGATGTGATGCTCGAGACACCCCGCTGATGGGTCGCAGTGGAGAAAAATCGACAGAGAGTTCAAGTCATTTTCAGATGACGCAAGGAACTTAAGATTTGGTCTAAGTACAGATGGCTTTAATCCTTTCGGGGAGCAGAGCTCCAGTCATAGCACCTGGCCAGTGACTCTATGTATCTATAACCTTCCTCCTTGGTTGTGCATAAAGCGGAAGTTCATTATGATGACAGTGCTCATCCAGGGCCCAAAGCAACCCGGCAACGACATTGATGTGTACCTGAGGCCATTGGTTGAAGAACTTTTAGAGTTGTGGCGTGACGAAGGTGTACCTGTGTGGGATGAGCACGAACAAAAGGAATTTAACCTACGAGCGTTGTTATTTGTAACCATCAATGATTGGCCTGCTCTTGGTAACATTTCAGGGCAGTCAAACAAGGGATACAATGCATGCACACACCTGTTTAGGTGAGACCGACAGTAATTATTTGGGAAACAAGAATGTGTACACGGGGCATCATCGATTTCTTCCAAAACAACATCACGTAAGAAAGAGAGGAAAGCATTTCGGAGGTGAGGCAGATAACCGAACGAAGCCTACCCGCCCTACTGGGGAAGTTATATATGATATGGTCAAGGATTTAAAAGTGATCTTTGGAAAGGGTCCCGGCGGACAATCTGTTCCGCATGATGTTGACGGACACGTACCCATGTGGAAGAAGAAGTCGATATTTTGGGAGCTACCCTACTAGAAATTCTTAGAGGTTCACTCTGCAATCGACGTGATGCACGTGACGAAAAATCTTTGCGTGAACCTGCTAAACTTCTTGGGCGTGTATGGGAAGACAAAAGATACACCGGATGCACGGCAGGACCGAGCAAAGTATCCACGAAGGAAACAACTCGAATCCGAGAGAAGTATCAAGGTCCCGCCGCCTACGCTCTTACCAAAGAGGAGAAGGAGATCTTTTTTGAAGTCCCGAGTAGCATCAAGGTCCCGTCCGGCTTCTCGTCGAATATAAAGGGAATAATAAACATGTCGGAGAAAAAGTTTCAAAACCTAAAGTCTCATGACCGCCACGTGATTATGACACAATTACTTCCGGTTGCATTGAGGGGGCTTCGCCGGAAAATGTTCGAGTACCCATTGTGAAGCTATGTGCGTTCCTCAATGCAATTTCTCGAAGGTGATCAATCCACTTACTCTACAAAATTTACGGAAGGATGTGGTCCAATGTCTAGTCGGCTTCGAGTTGGTGTTCCCACCATCCTTCTTCAATATTATGACACATCTCCTAGTTCACCCGGTCGAAGAGATTGGCGTTCTCGGTCCCGTATTTCTACACAACATGTTCCCCTTTGAGAGATTCATGGGAGTCTTAAAGAAGTACGTTCATAACCGTGCTAGGCCGAAGGAAGCATCTCCAAGGGCTATGGAACAGAGGAGGTCATTGAGTTTTGTGTTGACTTTATTCCCGACCTTAAGCCGGTCGGTGTTCCCGAATCGCGCTATGAGGGGAGACTGCGTGGAAAAGGCACGCTAGGAAAGAAATCAGCAACGTGTATGGACGGACATTCTTTCACTCAAGCACACTACACAGTTCTACATAATTCCATCTTGGTGGCTCCGTACAAAGAGGAACACAAGGAGATCTTACGCTCTAAATACCCGGAGCAACGTGAAGATTGGATTGATGGAGAACACATGAAGACTTTAGGCGGTTGGTTGCAAACACGTCTCATGAATGTCACCGATGACGAGCAGCTGTACTTGTTGGCCAAGCAACCATCTTCTACTATATCGACTTTTCAAGGGTACGAGATTAATGGAAACACATTTTACACTTTCGCCCAAGACAAAAAGAGCACCAACCAAAACAGTGGTGTCCGCTTTGATGCAGAAGATGGCAATGGGAACAAGGTCACATATTATGGGTACATAGAGGAGATATGGGAACTTGACTATGGACCTAATTTCAAGGTCCCTTTGTTCCGGTGCAAATGGTTCAACCCGAAAGACGGGGTACGAGTAGACCCGCGATACGGAATGACTACAGTGGATTTCAAGAATCTAGGGTACGACACCGAACCATTCGTCCTAGCCAGTGAAGTGGCTCAAGTTTTTTATGTGAAGGATATGTCTAGCAAACCGAAAAAAGAAAAGAAAGGCAAGAGGACACATCATACGATGAGCCAAAGCGGCACATAGTTCTTTCAGGAAAAAGAAACATCGTGGGAGTAGAGGACAAGACAGACATGTCAGAAGATTATAATAAGTTTGACGATATTCCACCCTTCAAGGTAAAAATTGACCCAATCATCATCTTAAACAATGAAGATTGTCCATGGCTGCGTCGCAGTAAGAAGAAAGGGAAACGGACGAAGAAAACTCAGAAGACTAGCTAGCTACATATAGGGATCATAACTTGTGTATCTCAATATGGAAATCACTTTTGTGTAATGATGTTACTCGTATGTAAGATATTAACAATGGAGATGGTTGGCTTGTTTTACTAGTTAAGTAGCTTTCACGGGCTTGCAGGGAAATTTTTCCGAGGCGGAACTTCCGAATATGCCATATATAGGGCATGTGCACCAAGGGCATATTCGAGAAGTTCCGCCACGGGAGATTTCCCAACCCTTTCCGCAACATTGTTAGAGGAGATGGAGTCTTTCACGGGCTTGCAGGAAAAAATTTCCGAGGCAGAACTTCCGAAGATGCCATAGGGCGTGTGCACCAAGGGCATCTTCGACAAGTTCCGCCACGGGAGATTTCCCAACCCTTTCCCCAACATTGTTAGAGGAGATGGAGTCTTCCACGGGCTTGCAGGGAAATTTTTCCGAGGCGGAACTTCCGAAGATGCCATAGGGCGTGTGCACCAAGGGCATCTTCGACAAGTTCCGCCACGGGAGATTTCCCAACCCTTTCCTCCATCCATGGTGATGAAACTCTCCATCCATGTTGGCTTGTTGAGCTGCTTCCCATGGTGTATCGATGCTCCTTTTATAGGCAGGGCATCCTTATCCTGCCGACAGCTTTAGTACCGGTTGCACCCACCAACCGGTACTAAAGGTTACCCACGCGTCCTTATCCCACCGACAGGGCGTCGTGCGCTACATACTTTATCTCATCGAGCAGGGCGTCCTTATCCTGCCGACAGCTTTAGTACCGGTTGCACCCACCAACCGGTACTAAAGGTTACCCACGCGTCCTTATCCCACCGACGAGGCGTCGTGCGCTACATACCTTATCTCATCGAGCAGGGCGTCCTTATCCTGCCGACAGCTTTAGTACCGGTTGCACCCACCAACCGGTACTAAAGGTTACCCACGCGTCCTTATCCCACCGACAGGGCGTCGTGCGCTACATACTTTATCTCATCGAGCAGGGGTCCTTATCCTGCCGATAGCTTTAGTACCGGTTGCACCCACCAACCGGTACTAAAGGTTTGCCTCTGTCTTCCCGCCTATTTTCTTCCCACGCTTTCCACCGGTTCCCGCCTCTGTCTTCCCGCCATTTTTTCACTATATATATGTAGGCTTGGCCACCATTTACATATCACATCTAGACTCATATCTGCAAACCTCATCATTCTCTCCCATGGCTTCTATCGCATCTCTAACCCCCCGGGAGGCGGAGGTGCTTTGCGCCTCGAACTACCCCTGCCCGCCGGGCTACCGCGTCCCGACCGGCTGGTTGCTAAGCGTCGGAGGCGTACCGGTCCCTCCAGTCCCTCTAGGTGTGGCGCGCGAGATGGCCATCACGAACCACTACTACTTCGAGCTCACGCCGGAGCAGCGGAGGAATCCCCGGTGGCATCCCGACTACAGCCCGACTTGGGAAAGCTTCTTCATCAATCGGCGTGAGAGGGCGCTTGCCGAGCACGAGGAGGGCGGCCCGCCTCCTCCGAACTTCAACGAGGCCGGCCGTCGGCTGTGGTGGCGCGGCCGGACTCTCCAGGGCGTCATGGCCTACCGTGGCCCCCGCCTGCGGTACCCTCAGTCCCAGCCCACGCGTGCTCACCCGCCGACGTTCGAGTACCGCGACCCCGATGCCAGCGACGATGATGACGGCGACTACTACAGGGCTAGGCACGAGTATGACTGAATGACTCCAACAGTAGAATTTGGCCATGTATCTTTAATTTTCAGTTAAGCTATGTACTTTTAATTCGAGTTCACTCGTAATAAAATTTTATTCCCGCCATTTCTTTCCCGCCTTTTTTCTCCCACGCGCGGCGTCGTGGCGGGAAAGTTTCCCGCGCGGACGACGGGAGTAAAGAAAAGAAATAGTAAACAAAAAAGAAAAATAAGAAATAGAAAAAAATAGAAAATAAGAAATAGAAAAATAAATAGAAAATAAGAAATAGAAAAGAAAAGAAAAAGAAAAAGAAAAAGAAAAGAAAAAGAAACAGTAAATAAGAAATAGAAAAAGAAATAGAAAAATGAACATAAAGGAAAAAGAAAAAGAAAAGAAAAAGAAACAGTAAATAAGAAATAGAAAAAGAAATAGAAAATAAGAAATAGAAAAGGAAAAAAGAAACATAAAATAAAAAGAAAAAGAAAAGAAAAAGAAACAGTAAATAAGAAATAGAAAAAGAAATAGAAAATAAGAATTAGAAATAGAAATAGAAAATAAGAAATAGAAAATAAGAAATAGAAAATAAGAAATAGAAAAGAAAAAAAAGAAACAGAAAAGAAAAAGAAAAGAAAAAGAAACAGTAAATAAGAAATAGAAAAAGAAATAGAAAACAACAAAAGAAAAAGAAAACATCAAAAGAAAAAGAAAACAAAAAAAATGAATTTCGTACCGGTTGGTGGTACCAACCGGTACCAAAGGTCTATCCCCCTTGTTAGGACTTAGCGCGCGCGGGGCAAAATTTCCCAATTCCTTCTTCCGCGCGCCAGAGACCTCACCGAAGCCGACGCCGACTCCGTCATCGCCGTCGCCGTAGCGGCCGCCGTCGCCATCGTCGTCGCCGTCGACCTCGCCGTAGCCGTCGACCTCGCCGTAGCCGCCGCCGTCGCCCTCACCGAAGCCGCCGCCGTCGTCGCCGCGTCGCCCGCGCTGCTCCACCTCTCCCCGCCGTCGTCGCCCTCACCGAGGTGAGCACCCCGGCCCCTCCTCTCCCTCCCTCGCGTCGCCTCCCTGGCCGCCGCGCGCCTCGCCGGGAGGAGCCCGCGCGCGCGTCGACTGCCGCGCCGCGGTCGCCGCTGGCCTCCCCTCACGCACGCGCGCTAGGTGTTCGAGGAAATGCCGACGCAGGGCGCAGAGCAGCACCAGGCGGCTAGGCCCAGGGCGCAGAGCAGCCTCGCCTCGCCCTCTCATGGCGAGCGTCGGTGTCCTTCTCCGATGCGTGCTCCACGGCGGCGGCCTCTCTCTCGGAGCATGCTCGACGGCGGCCGCCTTCCCTCCTGGAGCATGTTCGACGGCGTCGGCCTGTCCTCTCGGAGCGTGCTCGATGGCCTCGCGGCGACCACACGCGGCAGTGCTCGGTGGCGGCCACCCGAGGAGGTGCTCTGCAGCGGCTTCCCTGCGGCGGTGCTCGTGGTGGCCACCCGCGACGGTTCTCGGCGGCGTCGTCCCCTGCGGTGCTCGACGGTGGCCTCGCGCGCTGCTTCCCATGGCGGTCATAGGATAAGGTGGGGTTGTTGGGGGTCGCGTGTGGCGGGGCTGTGGTCGGTAGCGGACATGGAGGATGGTGAGGAGACGCAGTGCGAGGCGGAGGAGTGAGCGGCGCAGTTTGCCGGCGGCGGCCCGGCGCCGGAGCTCCGGTGGTGCCTGTGTAGCTACCGCCCGCCCGAGCCGCGCTGCCGCCCCTGCCGGGCTTGCCGCCCCCGCCGTGGGCGCCGGAAGCGCCGGCGGCGGTGGAGGAGGAGTTGGAGGAGGGCAGCGGGTAGCGGTAGAGGAAGCTGTCATCCTCGCCATCGGAGTCGGAGCCCTGCCGCCGCCGGCGAGACATTGTTATTAGCTATTTCCCCAATGCCCCACTTTCTGAGGCTATTTCGGTGCTGTCACGCAAGGGGCGCACGGTGTTGCTGTCCATGCTCCAGTGTTAAGTTGATATCTCATGCTTCTAGAATTAGTGGAGTTCATTTTTCAGTAATGAGTTCCTTCTGGAGTTGAGGCATTTAAAAAAGATGTGCATTGTTGCTCCCAGCTGAGTTTTTTATATGTGTTTATCTTACATAACTGAGTACTCAGTTCTGGACATTTGCAAGATGAGGATACTCTGATGTATTTTTCATATAGTTATTCATATGTGGTATAGGGAAAAAAATGACAGTGGGATGCATACCTACACCTCTATAATCTGAGTGTAGATTATTCAGACATAACATGCACTGACGGGTATAACTAACTGGGATTTCTTATATGTTAGGTAGTATCCTAGCCACACCGCTCACAGCTCCGGGGCGCGCCGCCGAGTAGTGTTAGGGTCGAGAAGAGCGAGAGGGCACGCCGCCGAGTAGTGTTAGGGTCGAGAAGAGCGAGAGGGGGAGGGGGAACGCCGAGTAGTGTTAGGGTCAAGATCGAAGAGCGAGAGGAGAAGGGGGAACGCCGAGTTCGTGACCGTGGCGCCGCGACATCGAGTCAATTGTTATCCATCTAGCAATCTGTTATATGATCATTACATGATGAATGAAATACAATTGCTTTCTTAATTTTGCAGTGACATTGAGGTATGGAGGACGGCACCTTCGTCCGAGATGAGGAGGGGGAAGAAGCGGTGCAGAAATTGATCTATGAGAGTGCCCGTGGTCCGGAACCCGACGATGGAGATGACAACGAGTTCCAAGACTTTCTGAATGATTTTGGCGAGGGACTTGAGTCTGAACAAGTTAGAAAAGACAATGAAGTGTCCATCACAAACTCCGGCGAGGTGTATATCTATGTATCAATTAGTCCGTGTTCA
Source organism: Lolium rigidum (assembly GCF_022539505.1). NCBI lineage: Eukaryota > Viridiplantae > Streptophyta > Magnoliopsida > Poales > Poaceae > Lolium > Lolium rigidum. The sequence goes on from NC_061513.1 coordinate 130,678,853, forward strand.
TCCCTAGATGCATTCATTTATTTGTATTGCACTTATTAACGAATAATTTTTTCTTTTAGCCTTCGGATCATCGAGCAAGTCTGTTAGAACAAAACGAGGCCCGACGCGGGTGCTAAAGGGCGAGGGCAGGTTAGCCCTCACGGCATTCAAGGATAATGGTGAACCAGTTCATCCCAAGGAGTTTTGCCGCAAATTTACAAGTCAAGCCGGAGTTATTGTTAGGGACCATGTACCGATCAGCATTCAAGAGTGGCATAAGCCGAAGAACCCGGAGAGTGGTGCTAGTTATGTCAACGACACGATGAAAAAATTTCTTTGGGACACGCTACTGACAAAGTTCAGCCTACCGGAAGACATGACGGAAGGCCGGAAGAATAAAGTCAAGGAATGGACATTGAAGAAGATGGCCATACAATTCCGGAGCTTCAAGAAAAATTTATGGGACAAATATAAGAATGAAGATCCAAGTATTCGATGATAATCTAGTGAAGATAAAAGATCACTGGGCCGCATTTAAGGAGTATAAGAAATCGTCTACTTTTGTGTCCCGATCGAAGAAAAATACCGAAAATGCTTCAAAGAAGAAACTTCCGCATCATTTGGGGTCAGGTGGCTACAAGAGTGCCATTCCGAAGTGGACAACGTTTGAGAATAAATTGATGGATGATGGAATCACTCCACATACATGGGACTGGCCCGAACGGTCCAAGTTCTGGTTGTTCGCTCATGGGGCAGGGTTGGACCCAAAGACAGGGCTGATCGTTGCGAAGGGAAAATGGAAGGAAAAAATTGAGGCAATTGTACCGAAGCTTGTAGATGCAATTGAAAAGGTCGAAAGGGAGAGTACATTCCCGATCGAGAGAATGACGAGCTGACACTCGCTCTGGGGAACCCTGAACACGTTGGACGGGTACGAGCTCGCCCAGGTCTCACCATGAAGGAAGCGTGGCCGGACAGCGCTCACACTTATAGAAGCCGTTCGCGAAAGAAGAAGAAGAAGAAGGACGCCGACATTGTAACGGAATTGTTAACTAGGGTGGAGGCTCTTGAGAGAAATCAGAGGGCACCTGATCAGCCGCTGTTTCTACAGGATCCACAAGCCGATGCTGCCCCATCTCAGCGAAGAAGCGGTGTCGGTTCCTCGCATCTTGACGGATGTGGAGGAAGCTACCCCGTGGATTATGTCACGGAGAAGACAGATTGCGAGCTACATATGTTATTCGGGACCGCGTCCGTTAAGGTGGCGGTCGGCTATGTGTACCCAAGTGAAGATGGAGCAATGCACCATCATATGCCCATTCCACCTGGCTGTGTTCGTGTCGGGGTGGATGAAGTTGTTCCGGGTTTTGAAACAGTGGAGCTTGATATTCCTAGAGGTGAAGATGAGAGGACACTGGCCGATGTCAAGCACGGTTTCGCCCTATTGCCGAAGAAGTACGTCGTCCTTTTGCAAAGGCCACCGACTCCTACACATGAGCAGCAAATGCCATCGACTCCTCCCGGTGGCGAGTCCCGGTGAGCAGCCAAGTCCACACCTACCTGAGAGGGACCCCAGCGTGAGTCCACCATCTCGAGATCCTCCGCGACGTAAGACAGCGTCCGTTAAGCGGAACGGTACGCCGCCTAGGAAGAAAGCTAGAAAGGAGAAACAACTACCGCCTACTGAGAAGTTACCTTGGGAAAAAACTCCCGAGGAAAACGCGGAGGCCGTTCAGAAGGAGTTGAAGAAATTTTTTGCACCGAAAGTGCCAGAGATACCTTTCGAGAAGACACTAGATCCGGTGAAAGTTGTGCGTACCGTTGAGAATCTATATGACCCTGTACCATCGCCACCATCTGACTATGCGCGTTCTATTGAAAGGTCGTATGACAAGATGATCGAGGCGACAAAACCCGTTCAATCGGGTATCAGGGAGATAAAAGGGATACACAGTGTCTACCAGCTCGGACAACAACCCGTTCAATCGGTCGCCCCTCTCAAGGTGTTTGACGGGAAGCCCGTTCAAAGTTCTCGACAAGACGCAACTGATTACGCCTTCGCTGAACGAGCATATCAATTTGTTCAAGGGAAAGATTTGGTCAAGAATCTCAGGAAGGTACCAACATGTATGCGTAACTTGCATTGGTGGTACCTTAAGGCCTCAAAGGAAGGGATCGAGACTATCATGGTGCGAGTTAGGGAAGAGCACTACTTCCAGGAGTACTGTGTGAACGTTGACTTCGCCGAACTATTTCAGTTATACAATCTCCGGGCCCTCGACAAATCAATCATCAGTTGCTATTGTCTGTAAGTGATTTATTTATTTAATTTGAGAAGTCTTTAGCTCAGCTCGTTCATTGTCTGCAGATTATAATCTTTTGTGTGCTATATTATGCAGATCGAAGATGCTCGAATGCAAAAGGGACGATATCACAGACATTGGGTTCATTGACCCGCACACAATGCATGTTAAAACCATAGAAGATCCCGTCTATAACAAGGTGATGTCTACGCCCCCTCCTTTTCCTGTAGACAGTGTTGGGCGTCTAAGAGCAGAGGTTTGTAGAACAGTAGCAAGTTTCCCTTAAGTGAATCACCCAAGGTTTATCGAACTCAGGGAGGAAGAGGTCAAAGATATCCCTCTCATGCAACCCTGCAACCACAAAGCAAGAAGTCTCTTGTGTCCCCAACACACCTAATAGGTGCACTAGTTCGGCGAAGAGATAGTGAAATACAAGTGGTATAAATATATAAGCAGTAGCAACGGCACCGGAAAAGTGCTTTGCCCGGGACGAGTAAACAAGCAGTAGTAACGCAGCAGTAGTAACGCAGTGAAACAGTAAACAAGCAGCGATAACAGTATTTAGGAACAAGGCCTAGGGATCATACTTTCACTAGTGGACACTCTCAACATTGATCACATAACAGAATAGATAAATGCATACTCTACACTCTTGTTGGATGATGAACATCATTGCGTAGGATTACACGAACCCTCAATGCCGGAGTTAACAAGCTCCACAATTCAATGTTCATATTTAAATAACCTTAGAGTGCATGAAAGATCAACACGACTAAACCAAGTACTAACATAGCATGCACACTGTCACCTTCACGCTATGTAGGAGGAATAGATCACATCAATACCATCATAGCAATAGTTAACTTCATAATCTATAAGAGATCATAATCATAGCATACGCCAAGTACTAACACAGATGCACACACTGTCACCATTACACCGTGCAGGAGGAATAAACTACTTTAATAACATCACTAGAGTAGCACATAGATAAATTGTGATACAAAACACATTGCAATCATAAAGATATATAAATAAGCACTTCACTATGCCATTCGTAACAGTGAATAAGTATTCTGTGAAATATAGCCTAAGAGACCCACACGGTGCACACATTGTCACCTTTACACACGTGGGACAAGGAGTCTCCGGAGATCACATAAGTAAAATTCACTTGACTAGCATAACGACATCTAGATTACAAGCATCATCATATGAATCTCAATCATGTAAGGCAGCTCATGAGATTATTGTATTGAAGTACATAGGAGAGAGATGAACCACATAGCTACCGGTACAGCCCCGAGCCTCGATGGAGAACTACTCCCTCCTCATGGGAGACAAGCAGCGTTAATGAAGATGGCGGTGGTGTCGATGGAGGAGCCTTCCGGGGCACTTCCCCGTCCCGGCGGCGTGCCGGAACAGAGACTCCTGTCCCCCAGATCTTGGCTTCGCGATGGCGGCGGCTCTGGAAGGTTTCTCGTACCGTGGCTTTTCCGTGTCGAGGTTTTAGGTCGAGGGGGCTTAAATAGGCGAAGAGGCGGCGTCAGAAGGTCAACGGGGCGACCACACCATAGGGGGGCGCGGGCCACCCCTAGGCCGCGCCGGCCTATGGTCTGGTGGGCCTGTGGCCCCCCTCTGATCCTTCTCGGGTGTTCTGGAAGCTTCGTGGAAAAATAGGATGTTGGGCGTTGATTTCGTCCGATTCCGAGAATATTTCGTTACTAGGATTTCTGAAACCAAAAACAGGAGAAAACAACAACTGGCCCTTCGGCATCTTGTTAATAGGTTAGTTCCAGAAAATGCACAAATATGACATAAAGTGTGCACAAAACATGTAGATATCATCAATAATGTGGCATGGAACATAAGAAATTATCGATACGTCGGAGACGTATCAGCATCCCCAAGCTTAGTTTCTGCTCGTCCCGAGCAGGTAAACGATAAACAAAGATAATTTATGGAGTGACATGCCATCATAACCTTGATCATACTATTGTAAGCATATGTAATGAATGCAGCGATCAAAACAATGTAAATGACATGAGTAAACAAATGAACCATATAGCAAAGACTTTTCATGAATAGTACTTTCAAGACAAGCATCAATAAGTCTTGCATAAGAGTTAACTCATAAAGCAATAATTCAAAGTAAAGGCATTGAAGCAACACAAAGGAAGATGAAGTTTCAGCGGTTGCTTTCAACTTATAACATGTATATCTCATGGATATTGTCAATGTAAAGTAATATAACAAATGCAATATGCAAGTATGTAGGAATCAATGCACAGTTCACACAAGTGTTTGCTTCTTGAGGTGGAGAGAGATAGGTGAACCGACTCAACAATAAAAGTAAAAGAAAGGTCCTTCAAAGAGGAAAGCATCGATTGCTATATTTGTGCTAGAGCTTTGATTTTGAAAACAAGAAACAATTTTGTCAACGGTAGTAATAAAGCATATGTATCATGTAAATTATATCTTACAAGTTGCAAGCCTCATGCATAGTATACTAATAGTGCCCGCACCTTGTCCTAATTAGCTCGGACTACCTGGATTATCATCGCAATGCACATGTTTTAACCAAGTGTCACAAAGGGGTACCTCTATGCCGCTCGTACAAAGGTCTAAGGAGAAAGCTCGCATCGGATTTCTCGCTATTGATTATTCTCAACTTAGACATCCATACCGGGACAACATAGACAACAGATAATGGACTCCTCTTTTATGCATAAGCATGTAGCAACAATTAATGTTCTCATATGAGATTGAGGATATTTGTCCAAAACTGAAACTTCCACCATGGATCATGACTTTAGTTAGCGGCCCAATGTTCTTCTCTAACATTATGCAATGCTCTAACCATTTTGGTGGTAAATCTCCCTTACTTCAGACAAGACGAACATGCATAGCAACTCACATGATATTCAACAAAGAGTAGTTGATGGCGTCCCCAGGAACATGGTTATCGCACAACAAGCAACTTAATAAGAGATAAAGTGCATAAGTACATATTCAATACTACAATAGTTTTTAGGCTACTTGTCCCATGAGCTATATATTGCAAAGGTAGAGGATAGAAATTTTAAAGGTAGCACTCAAGCAATTTACTTTGGAATGGCGGAGAAATACCATGTAGTAGGTAGGTATGGTGGACACAAATGGCATAGTGGTTGGCTCAAGGATTTTGGATGCATGAGAAGTATTCCCTCTCGATACAAGGTTTAGGCCAGCAAGGTTATTTGAAACAAACACAAGGATGAACCGGTGCAGCAAAACTCACATAAAAGACATATTGTAAATATTATAAGACTCTACACCGTCTCCCTTGTTGTTCAAACTCTTTACTAGAAATTATCTAGACCTTAGAGAGACCAATTATGCAAACCAAATTTTAGCAAGCTCTATGTATTCCTTCATTAATAGGTGCAAAGTATATGATGCAAGAGCTTAAACATGAGCACAACAATTACCAAGTATCACATTATCCAAGACATTTTAGCAATTACTACATGTATCATTTTCCAATTCCAACCATATAACAATTAACGAAGCAGTTTCAACCTTCGCCATGAAAATTAAAAGCTAAGAACACATGTGTTCATATGAACCAGCGGAGCGTGTCTCTCTCCCACACAAGCATTTATTCAAACAAAAATAAAAACAAGAAACATACAGACGCTCCAAGTAAAGTACATAAGATGTGGCCGAATAAAAATATAGTTTCAAGAGAAGGAACCTGATAATTTGTCGATGAAGAAGGGGATGCCTTGGGCATCCCCAAGCTTAAACGCTTGAGTCTTCTTGAAATATGCAGGGAAGAACCACGGGGGCATCCCCAAGCTTAGAGCTTTCACGCTTCTTGATCATATTGTATCATCCTCCTCTCTTGACCCTTGAAAACTTCCTCCACACCAAACTCGAAACAAACTCATTAGAGGGTTAGTGCATAATCAAAAACTCACATGTTCAGAGGTGACACAATCATTCTTAACACTTCTGGACATTGCCCAAAGCTACTGGAGTTTAATGGAACAAAGAAATCCATCCCACATAGCAAAAGAAGCAATGCGAAATAAAAGGCAGAATCTGTCAAAACAGAACAGTCCGTAAAGACGAATTTTATTGAGGCACCAGACTTGCTCAAATGAAAATGCTCAAATTGAATGAAAGTTGCGTACATATCTGAGGATCACTCACGTAAATTGGCATAATTTTCTGAGTTACCTACAAAGAATTTTGCCCAGATCCGTGACAGCAAAGAAATCTGTTTCTGCGCAGTAATCCAAATCTAGTATCAACCTTTCTATCAAAGACTTTACATGGTACAACAAAACACAAAACTAAGATAAGGAGAGGTTGCTACAGTAGTACAACTTCCAAGACACAAATATAAAACAAAGTACTGTAGCAAAATAACACATGGGTTATCTCCCAAGAAGTGCTTTCTTTATAGCCATTAAGATGGGCTCAGCAGTTTTAATGATGCACTCGCAAGAAATAGTATTTGAAGCAAAAGAGAGCATCAAGAGGCAAATTCAAAACACATTTAAGTCTAACATGCTTCCTATGAAAAGGAATCTTGTAAATAAACAAGTTCATGAAGAGCAAAGTAACAAGCATAGGAAGATAGAACAAGTGTAGCTTCAAAAATTTCAGCACATGGAGAGGTGTTTTAGTAACATGAAAATTTCTACAACCATATTTTCCTCTCTCATAATAACTTTCAGTAGCATCATGAGCAAACTCAACAATATAACTATCACATAAAGCATTCTTATCATGAGTCTCATGCATAAAATTATTACTCTCCACATAATCATAATCAATTTTATTAGTTGTAGTGGGAGCAAATTCAACAAAGTAGCTATCATTATTCTTCTCATCAAGTGTAGGAGGCATATTGTAATCATAATCAAATTTATCCTCCATAACAGGTGGTACCGAAAGGCTACTATCATTATAATCATCATAAATAGGAGGTAAAGTATCATCAAAGAAAATTTCCTCCTCAATGCTTGGGGGACTAAAAAGATCATGCTCATCAAAACCAGCTTCCCCAAGCTTAGAATTTTCCATAGCATTAGCAACAATAGTGTTCAAAATATTCATATTAATAACATTCCCATTAGCATGCATATAAAGTTCCATGGGTTTTTTAATTCTCTCTTCAAACACATCATGTCCTAATTCAAGATAAAGTTCATAAAGATCTCTCATATTTTTGTTGTTTTCCATTATGCCTTACTAGTGTAAACAAGAGACAAAAAGATGCAATTGCAGGATCTAAAGGAAATAGCTTCGAGCACAAACACAATGGCGCCAGAAAAGTACTTAACCTGGAACCGAAGTATGAGTGCCTTTTACCTTTCCTCCCCGGCAACGGCGCCAGAAAATAGCTTGATGTCTACGCCCCTCCTTTTCCTGTAGACGGTGTTGGGCCTCCAAGAGCCAGAGGTTTGTAGAACAGTAGCAAGTTTCCCTTAAGTGAATCACCCAAGGTTTATCGAACTCAGGGAGGAAGAGGTCAAAGATATCCCTCTCATGCAACCCTGCAACCACAAAGCAAGAAGTCTCTTGTGTCCCCAACACACCTAATAGGTGCACTAGTTCGGCGAAGAGATAGTGAAATACAGGTGGTATGAATATATAAGCAGTAGCAACGGCACCAGAAAAGTGCTTTGCCCAGGACGATAGAACAAGCAAGTAGTAACGCAGCAGTAGTAACGCAGTGAAACAGTAAACAAGCAGCGATAACAGTATATAGGAACAAGGCCTAGGGATCATACTTTCACTAGTGGACACTCTCAACATTGATCACATAACAAAATAGATAAATGCATACTCTACACTCTTGTTGGATGATGAACACCATTGCGTAGGATTACACGAACCATCAATGCCGGAGTTAACAAGCTCCACAATTCAATGTTCATATTTAAATAAACTTAGAGTGCATGAAGATCAACACGACTAAACCAAGTACTAACATAGCATGCACACTGTCACCTTCACACTATGTAGGAGGAATAGATCACATCAATACCATCATAGCAATAGTTAACTTCATAATCTATAAGAGATCATAATCATAGCATACGCCAAGTACTAACACGGATGCACACTCTGTCACCATTACACCGTGCAGGAGGAATAAACTACTTTAATAACATCACTAGAGTAGCACATAGATAAATTGTGATACAAAACACATTGCAATCATAAAGAGATATAAATAAGCATTTCACTATGCCATTCGTAACAGTGAATAAGTATTCTGTGAAATATAGCCTAAGAGACCCACACGGTGCACACACTGTCACCTTTACACACGTGGGACAAGGAGTCTCCGGAGATCACATAAGTAAAATTCACTTGACTAGCATAACGACATCTAGATTACAAGCATCATCATATGAATCTCAATCATGTAAGGCAGCTCATGAGATTATTGTATTGAAGTACATAGGAGAGAGATGAACCACATAGCTACCGGTACAGCCCCGAGCCTCGATGGAGAACTACTCCCTCCTCATGGGAGACAGCAGCGTTGATGAAGATGGTGGTGGTGTCGATGGAGGAGCCTTCCGGGGCACTTCCCCGTCCCGGCGGCGTGCCGGAACAGAGACTCCTGTCCCCCAGATCTTGGCTTCGCGATGGCGGCGGCTCTGGAAGGTTTCTCGTACCGTGGCTTTTCCGTGTCGAGGTTTTAGGTCGAGGGGGCTTAAATAGGCGAAGAGGTGGCGCCAGAAGGTCAACGGGGCGACCACACCATAGGGGGGCGCGGGCCACCCCTAGGCCGCGCCGGCCTATGGTCTGGTGTGCCTGTGGCCCCCCTCTGATCCTTCTCGGGTGTTCTGGAAGCTTCGTGGAAAAATAGGATGCTGGGCGTTGATTTCGTCCGATTCCGAGAATATTTCGTTACTAGGATTTCTGAAACCAAAAACAGCAGAAAACAGCAACTGGCCCTTCGGCATCTTGTTAATAGGTTAGTTCCAGAAAATGCACAAATATGACATAAAGTGTGCACAAAACATGTAGATATCATCAATAATGTGGCATGGAACATAAGAAATTATCGATACGTCGGAGACGTATCACAATGATACACCGCAGACTTTGCTAAGGTTTTTGAAGCGACAACGTGACAAAAAGCTAATAATTTGGCCTTACAACTTCGAGTGAGTCTTACTGTCTTATAACACATTATATTTTGCTCACCGTATGTCAAAATTTTAACTAATGACTTATATATATGACACTACATATTGAAACGTGCGTAGGTTTCACTTTATTCTTCTCGTCATCAATATGGAAATTGGAGAAGTTGAAGTCTATGACTCACTAAGCAAAAAATCGGAACTATACGTGTCTTGTTATTTAATGCTCAGAAGGTAATTTTAATTCTTATCGGTTTGTTTCGTTAATTTCCTGCTATGAACTAATTGATGACTCTTTTATGCATTTTCTTTTATCGAGCAGCGTATGGCAAACTTTCATCAAGGAAGATACGTCCCGTGAATGGACACCGAAGCTGCGATGGCGTGCGAAAGTAAGTAGTACTACCTATAGGTCCACACACCTTTTAATTATCATACTTGACTATTGTTTGATTGAATTATATTCTTGTAAAGAAATGCCAGCAACAACCAAAAGGGACCGATCTCTGTGGATTCTTCGTTTGCGAGTACATCCGCAGAATTGTCAGCGAGAGAACGAATAATGAAAGAAATAAAGAGGTACAAAAACAATCTTCACAAATTTGTTTTCTTATCATAAGTTGTGCTGAGTTTCAGTAATAGTTGTTTCATGTATTCATTTGTATCTTATTCTTTTATAGTTGGCAAGAAAGCGGAACAAGCTCTCAATCGATGACCGCTTCATAGCAATAGGCGAGGAATTGGCGGGATTTTTCCTTCGGGACGTCATACCACCATTCGCAGAGTACCACTATGAATGAAGATGTACATGTTACATATATAGTTGACTCGAAGAGTACCACTATGCTACATGTAATAGACATATATAGAGTACGCCTCGGAGAGTACCACTATGCATGAAGATCGATCTTCATGCATAGTGCTACTTAATTTGCGATCTTATGCAATTACATGTGTGTTATATTATATGCACCAACTTGCTATGCATCATCTTGATCTTCATGTACTACCTAAACCCAAACGCGTTTCGGTGCATCGACGCGATATGAAACAAACCGATATCCCTAAACCCCTCCAAAAACCCTAAAAATCCAATTCTCGCCGCGGCAGAGATTTGGGCAAATTCCCTGCCGCGGGTGGGAACCTTTGGTACCGGTTCGTATTACCAACCGGTACCAAAGCTCCTTGGCCCTGAGCTCTCCTGGTGGCCCACGTGGAGGCCCCTTTTATACCGGTTCGTAAGCAACCGTTACGAAAGGGGGGGGGCCTTTAGTGCCGGATAATTAATACCGGTTGCTCAACCGGTACTAATGCCCCTCTGGAACCGGTATAGATGAGCGTTTTTCTACCAGTGTGTTCCCCCTCATCCACATTCACTGCAGCTGATGGAGAATTATCAGGTGATTCGGCCACATGTTTAGAGTTATGTTCCAAAGGAGAGACGAAAGTAGCATCAAGTTCTGTCACTTTAATAATAGGAGGCCATTCATCCTTAGCCAATTGGAGGGCTGCTCCAGTGACCCCCCCCCCTAAAAGAAGATGAATGGTCATAGTTGTCTTTTTTTCCCTGTGTTGATCCGCCGAAATCCATATCCAGCCCATATATACCCGTCTGTATTGATACGGTATGTGTACGTCGTGTAAGAAAAAAAAAGGTCATGTGAGCAAGATCTTTATAGCACATTTCTATTTCACGTGACCGTAGATACATACAAAAACAAGGTACGTAGGCCATATGGGCCTGTACATGGTTGTACGGACGGTGGACCTACACGAAAATTACGAGCGTGTCCCCACTTACAAACAGATATGAGAAAATCTCCACCGTTATTGTGTTTGACGTGTCCTGAATTTTTTCAGGGGAGGAGCACCGGAGCAGAAGTGAGCCAATTGACTTCCAACAAGAAACTGGTCATGTTCCTTACACACAACAGGGGACACATGAACCCATGCAAAAGGAACCACCCAAGTTTTCTCACCATTCTCAGGAGGAGTAGAGTCACTATCCATGAGATCTTCCATAGCATTCTTTATCGAAAAAAATCTTCCATAGCATTATTTTCTTCAACAACCACAGCTGTAATTTCTCCATATTCTTGCCACCGAACACATTCCCAACATCCACCAAAGCATCACATTTTCCACGGTTACCATCTTCCTCGAGATTTGTACCAGAGATAGAATTATTTTCACTTTGTTGCCTTTGCTTTACTATATGTTCAATCAACAGACCTTGATCCTCCTCACTTTCATCTTCAGAATCATGTTCAACAACTTTGCGTAAATTATGAGCATATGACTTGCCACCTCCGTATCCATAGTGTCCTCCACCACCCACATCACCAGTAGAAGAATCCCCATGTTCCATAGAGGAAGAATTCTCCACACGTGCTCTCTTAAGGGAATGAGAAGAACGAGAGTCGACAGACAAACCTAGGGTATCTCCAGGTTGTACTCCCACTAAAATGTTGCCACCTTCATAGAAGAAATCATAAAAATTATCTCCCAGTACCCCTTCTAAGTGTAGTTTCTCTACACTCCCTAGATGGAATATATCGGACATGTTATCTCAGTTGCTAGAGTGGCTACAAACCCCACTAACATCTCTAATATCATCAATATGAAATCTCCCACAAATACATCTCAATTAAGAGGGTTTCCTGATTTAACTGGGTAGATGGTAATGCAGAAGATCATGACAACACTACTTTGGTATGACAACACTACTTTGATCTCCCACAAAGGTTAAGAAAAATGCAATACAGTGGTATGCCAAGCAACAAGAAGCCTTCCAACTACTCAATTCAGTTATGACAACACTACTTACACTAGACACCTCAGACGAAAAGCCTAACACGACGTCGTATCTATTTTAGCAACTAGCAATGTTACAACTGAACATTCAAAAAATCAAACGGCGTCCAACACTTCTCTTGGCCTATTTGTAGAACGGCGCCGCCTCAGCAGCCACCAACAAGTTGACAATAGGTGCAGTCTAGCTGTAGTTTTATGCTGCTAGTAATTCAAAGCTTCTTTACACAGTGACCTGACTCAGGAGGCAACAACTACTTCGTCTCAACCAAAAGAGGCTGGCTGCTCAGCTGCCAGATCCCCCAGGTTCAGTTCCAAGCCAAGAACCCAAGATGCCTTATCCTGTTATACAATGGCCTTTTGGCTTGGCATGCGATTGACTAATGACTAGCGAGCCACTAATGTGATGGAGTTAGGCCGGGGCGGTATATCTATCTATTGCAATCAGGACGGCTTTCCATACTAACCCAAAGCCATAACCACAACTACAACTACCAGTCCCTGACAACTACTCTCCCGAGTTGCCAATATTCTTGTATTCAAGTCTGAAAGGTAGCTTGCCATCAGCCCACCGCCTGCCGATACATGTCAACCTCTGTTAGTATTTCATTGAGGCGTTGACAATATTAATGTTATCATTTTGATTATCTCCTTTTTTTAGAGGTTGACTCCACTACAGCTGCTAAAGCCCTGGCCCTGCCAGTCGGCAGCGTCAACGCCTCGCCGGGTATTAGGCAGTTCAAGAAGTCTTGTAGGAACCAGCAAAAACACTTGGAAAGTGGCGTTTTCTTGTCGGAAAAAAAAAGCAAAGCGTTCAAGTTGCCTTTAGCTGGAATCAGCATAGTCTATCATTTGTTCAGGATAGGTAGTAGCAAAATGGAACTCGCAATCGTTTCTTCAAGTTGAAAACAAAAACGGGATCGTGGACATTCTTTTATTCGCAAAACGTGATTGGACCTGACTAATACTGAAATCTTCTCCCAGCCGCTGTCAGAATTGCCTCGGTATTCAACACTTGGCCACTCGTGCGATCGATGAACATCGGTACACTGAATATGAAATGAAGCACATTTGCCCAAGTCCAAGTTAATGCACTGTTGAAGGTTTGTAGTCTCTTTACAGTTGCAACCTGCAGAGAACGATCGGCACATGGTGGGTGCACGAATCGGTCTGTTTAACCGTGAGTACAGTACAGTAGCATGCTACTTGCCTACTTGGAATGAGGCTTCCAGCGTTCTACATGGTTCAGAGAATCTGTGACCATGATCCATAAGAGCATCTCCAGGTGCTCCCTAGGCTGAAATCCGGCGCTATTTAGCATTGGATGGATGCAAAATTTGGTCTAGGAGGCCATTTTCCCGGCGGCGAACCCAGAGCAAAGAACGAATATAGACGAATTTAAACATAAACAGACGAAAAATGTTCAATTTTAGGCGAAATTTAGAGATATTTAATATATATAAGCGAGTTCATACATATATAGGCTGAATTCGTAATATATTTGAATTCAGCCAGAGGAAAACATAAACTAAACTTAAAGAACGGCATTCTACATGCCGAAATGACGGTAGAACGCCGTGTAGTCGCCGCCGTAGTCGTCACTGGAGTCGCTGCCGTCCTGGGGTGGCGGCGCCTGCTGGCAGTTGCTCTGGCCGGGGGCCCAACGGCTGGACCCCTGCCCATGGTCGTCGTGGCGTAGGCGTCGGCCGGTACCACTCGTCCTTGGTAGAGTCCTCCATCTCGCGCCACGCGGACGCTAGGTCTAGCAGCCACCGCTGCTGCTCCACCTCCTCGCCGGCGGCAGGCTTTTACATCGCGTGGAAGGCGATGCGATGAGGACGACGATCGGCCTTTCTCGTCGACAAGTCGGGGCCACCAGGCGCGCTGAAACTTTCCTCGACGTTTCTCGCGCTTTTGTTCCTCTAGACTCCCCGGGCGTGCCCGGGGGGAGGGGGGGGGGGGTAGGCCGGATGGATGAAAGCCCAAATACGGACGAAAACGAGGATCTGGGGCCGCGACTGGGGCATTTTTCGTCGTCCAGATGAAAAAAAGGGCTCCCGGCAGGGAGACAGCTGGATGTGCTCTAACTTCCTTAATTCATATGTTTGATGAAATTAAATCAGTCCGTTTCGGCTGATGATGAAATGGGAGCCATGGGTCATCTCCTATCTCGCACGATGTTCGTCAACAACCTCACATTCATGCATGGATTAATGGGCACGCCTAGCAAACATAAATGGGGGAAAATAAATCACAAGTTCCTTCTACAGTACTTCTCTTTTATCTTTTGCGGGAAATGAGTGCTTTCTTTGTTTGGTCTAGTGGGTATTGTGTGACCAAGTAAGCGAACTCTAAACGGTTGACCTGCTCCAAGACCTAGCGCGCGCTGGTTCTTCAACCAAAAGGAGCATACTCGCAAATGGCTTAACAAATGCCCAATGGAACAGCTTGGCCTCGGAGTTGTGGAAAATGGCTAATGTAATCGTAGGTTGGTGAGGCTACGAAAATTCAGAAGATTTTGTACGTGTAATCCGTACCGAACACTTGACTTTGGGAGTTTCCTGCATTCTGGCGCGTGTTGACTTGGGCCGTTGGAACCGAGCGTCGTCGAGTTGGGGTTGGGCGCAGCAACGTGAAGTCTTCCATATCTCCACATGTTTGGTTGGTCGCGTGCCTACTACTCACCCTCTCTCGGCGCGCCGGCGTCACCAGATCTAACGCGTTGGCAACGTGCAGTGCAGGCAAGGCATGTGCCACCACCGACATGCGCGGTCTGGGGCTAGACCGACCGGCGAGAGCGGCCGCCGAATCGAATCCGCCTCCTGATTCAATTCGGATCGGCGGCTGGCATCGTCCTCGAGATGTTTGTCTCTCCAGCTCCAGCTCCTGTGCGTCGTACTCGTGACCATGTCCATGTCATCATATATACGTGTTCCCCGCCTCCTTGCGACGGAGTGGATGAATCGGATGCGCATCCAGTTGCCAGTTTGCCAGATTGCGCCGTGCTGGAAGGCAACGGCGACGCCCAGTCAGTGTGCGCGCACGTCCGATCCGACGTTGCGTGGGCGTGGAGCAGTGGGGGACGGCCGGGGAGGGGCCGACAGCGCGCCGGCACTGCTCAGCGCCGACCATCTCCATGCTCGCTGCGGAATGGAAGCCATCGATATTCCAAGGCATAGCCCAATTGTCGGCATGTTGCTGCCTGGTCTGGTCCCATTCGGGCACCACAAGAGCGCTGGCATTACACTGGAGATACTAAGAAAGTTCTATACGATTAAACCCTAACCATTCGAGAGATACGAGCCAGCGAGAAACGGAAGAGAAGATACTGGAGGTACTACTCCATAACAGTGATCGCACATCCTGGAACTACCACTGGCACTAGGAGACATTGGTCGAGTGCATTGGCAATTTGCGCTGCCTGAAACAACTACTCGCAGCAGTAGGACGAGAAGACGGCGGTGTGAATGCATAAGAGGCAATTTGCGCCGCCTGAAGCTACTGTTAGCGTAGGTGACAGCGGTTCAGTGCACTGCCGCAGTGTGTACACAACTTGAACTTGCTACTGGGGCAGTGGCGCAAGCAGCCGAACGCACCAAAGGCTCGGTGGAAGTGGTCACATTGAACGCTAGTAGATTTCTGTTCTCAACTCGGGCCCTTTCTTGATTTCCTCTCGGCCTTGCGAAAAAAATTCCAGGATATTGTTCCGCTCTTAGGAAAATGGTCTCTCTCGCGACGAGCGTCGCCATCCCCCTCCTCTCCATACCCCCTCCCATCCCTGTCGTCGCCGGCAATTGCCACCGGGCAATAGTAGGCCCCTGCCTTTCCCCTCTCGTAGCGTGGTGCGCGTGGACCTATCTATCGACGGGGTCATTTCGAAAAAATAATCTATTGACGGGGTGCACCTCAGGATTCTACGGTTAGATCGCGGCCTAGGGCAACGAATTAGCGGTGCAGTCGACACGGTAGAGCGTCAGCGATGCGGTGGAGCGGTGGTGACGTGGGCATATCCTATTGGGTACCCACTGTTACCATATCGGGTGTGCTCCAACCGGAGGCCCATGTAAGGATTGTGAAGCCCAAGAAGGCTTGGCGGTTACTAAGGAGCCAAAACCTAGAACCTAGCGTGCGGAGCAAGATGAAACCTAAGACATGAAGCCCTACCTTGTATTTTACTCGGTCACGTAGTACCTAAGACACATCTTCCTATATATATATAAAGGCTGGGAGGGGCCTCTGGGAAATCTAATATGAAACCCTAGTCACGCTATGCCAAAATCTGACCTACATTACCATAGCTATCAAGGCATCCCTATAACTCATCTATCAATCAAGAACAGACAAGCAACTAGGGTTTTCGCTTTGGGGACCTGAAGCTAAGTAAATCGTGTTCTATATGTCGTTTGTACGCCGACGAAACCACCATCACGCTCTCTCCCCAAAAGCCAAGCCCATCATCTATAGGCATTGCCGCGGTACCCCCAGGTCAGGTGGCGCGGCGCAGGAGTGTGGGTGGGTGCCCCGCGCCCTCCCCAGATCTGAGCTATAAGAGCCCCATCTGGGTTGCGGCTGGCAGTCCTGTCCGCGACGGCGACAGCGCTTCCTGGGATGACGGTGAAGTTGAGCTCGAGGTTGGGAAGGTGGAGATGGCAGTCGGCCTATTGCGACATGGCAGCAGGCTTTACGGGCCTATCTAGGCCTAGCTAGCCGGGGGACTCGTGTGCCTCCGTGGGAGCTTTACGGGCATGTTGGGCCCGGCTGGACAAAAGTGGAAATGTTGTGCCCTGCTGCCGCATTTGGTCGACTACCCCCTCAAGGATGGAGGTTGTACGGCGTCCATGGTTCTGTTGACCTTGATTCAAGCTACCTCTTGCCTCATCATGCAAACCTCGTGATGGTAGCTTCGTTGACACGATGATGCTGGCTTCGTGACCGTGGTGATGCATGCTGGTGGGTGACGAGTTCGGTGGTGTCGAGGGTTCAGCCTTGCGGGGCTCCTGTGTGTTGGATTGTCCGAGGGTTGTGGATGTAGTTTTCGGGAGAAATCCCCATCGAGTCGATTGACACCAACACGGTGCCGCCTTCGTGTGGCACCTTTCCTCCCTGAAGGGTGTCGTGGCAACCCCATGTCCACTCCCCTCTGTGTGTCTGGGAAATCCTAGGATCAATTGATCTGGCGAGCAACATCTCGATTTCCTTTGTCAAGGTGTTACTTGGTACATATGCGTAGATTCTGGGAGCGTTGTGGAACTTCTTCAGAGGGCGCAACAGTTGTGTATCACCATTTCTTAGTTGATCCATCTTAGTCTCCTTTTGTTTCTTCTTTTCTTCTGAGTACATTTTGATGATGCCCTGGCACCTTTTTTGTTTCGAAACTACCGTTGGTTGTATGATGTGGTTACTACATTAATATAGCGGGGCGAAAGCCTGTTTCGAGAGAGAGGATATTGTTTGGTGGTAGTTGGAGCATCCCAGTTCGCACCCATCGCTCCTATCCTTGTCTTAAATTTGGGATGGATTGGGGGACCGGCGGACAACGTGCAGTTCCATTAAAATAAGACCCGCCACCATCTTGTTCTTTCCGATCCATTTCTTCCACTGCCAGCGTGGAAATCCTAGCTTCCGTCGCCCACCACACGCAAACCTTAACCTCAACTGTAGGTCGCCTTGACCACTACCAGTAGGCCACCAAGCCGAATTGGTTCGTGCTTGCTTCACAGACAGACTCCCAAGGCTTCAACTACGTGGATGCTACTCTCGTGTGGCCTCCACGTCGCTTAACTCGACCAACATTAAGATTTTACATAAAAAGGAGCGGGTTAGGATGTCTCCGACTATATGCCCATTAGCGTCATCCACTACATTGCAAAAAATCATTTCCAATATGATGGCCCTCCCTCTCGCGCCGCTCATGAACAACCTTGTTTTAAATGATCAAAGTGTGTTCATAAAGAACAAAATTATCCATGACGGTTTCATGTATGTTCACAACCTTACAATAAGACTCCACAAAAGCAAAATACAAACGCTCCTCTGCAAGCTAGCTTGACATTCTCAAGGCTTTCGGCTCTGCTATAGGGGAGTTCGTTGTTGAGCTCCTCAAGAGGCATGGATTACCACAAAAGTTTCGAGATTGGGTAACCGCATTGTTTTGCACCTCCTCTTTCGAGGGTCATTCTCAACGGGGTCGCCGGCTTGCCTATCAAGCTTGGGATGTGTCTTAGGCAAGGAGACCCCCTTTCCCAGCCCCTCTCCGACTTCGCCATTGACCCCCTTCAACGCATCCTTGAGTTGGCCACTCAACATATATGGTTTTTTCTTGTGGCGCCCAACAAAGAGGATATCTGCAACCTTGCTTTCGTTCTTGCAACCTTCGGAGCGGTCACCGGCATTGACACACAAAATTCCAAAAAAATATGGTGGTGCCTATTAGGTGTCAAGACATTGACCTTGATGATGCTCTTAGTGGTTTGTCGGTGATCTGTACCTGCTTCGCTATGAAGCATCTTGGATTACCTCTTTCGGTTTGGCAACTTAATAGGGTGGATTATCAACCTTTTGAAGATAAGATGGCCGGGAAGTTTTCACTTAATTGGGAGGGGAAGAACATTAATGCAGCCGGATGCGGGGCCCTTGTCAAGTCTGTCCTCACCTCTCGAGCGACTTCGTCGTGCCTAGCTCTGCGTGCCGGCGTTAATGAGCGCCACCGCTCCCCCGCCTCCCTCCAGCCTATAAAAAGGGCCGCCTCTCATCGTCCCTCTCCCACACAAACCCTAGCGCCTCTCTCCCCAACCCTAGCCGCCACAATCTCAAGAGTCGCCGCCATGGCTGGTAGAGGAGGAGGCCGAGCTCGCGGCCGTAGTCGTGGTCGTGGCCGCGGCAGAGCTACACGCTCGCCGTCGCCTGCGACGCCGTCGTCGTCCTCATCGTCGGGCATGCAGGACGAGGAGGGGGTTGTGCTGTTCGAGTTCAGCGTCGTCCTCAAGGGTGACCCGCACGGCATCCAGAGGCTGCCGGAATCCTTCGTCGACTACGTCGCCGGCGACGAGCGCCCGCGCTCGCTGCATTTGCGGGAGGATGGCTGCGGCTGCTGCCGGTGGATCGTCGACGTGATCTACGACGCGCACGGCAAGATGTACCTCCACATCGGTTGGGAGAAGTTCGTGCACTACCACCGCCTCGAAGCCGGCTTCGTCCTCCTGTTCTCCTACTTTGGCGACAGGGACATGAGCGTCAAGGTGTTCGACGAGACGCGTTGCCGCCGGAACTACCACGGCGACATAACCGACGAGGACGGCGACCGAAGAGTGTTGTTTCTTCGGAGCGAATATATGCACAAAGGTTTCTGGTCGTTCTTCCTCGGAAGAATCAACAGGGGCATCCTCACCAGCTGAATTTTCCAGTTTGGGTGACTGGGTGTGCCCTCGAGTGTTCTTTCTTAGCAGCGAACACACGAAACTCCGACTGCACATAACCGAACCGAAACTGAAAACCGAACCGAAAAAAACCTAACCGAACTGGATTTTCAGTTTTTATGGTTTTATGGTTAGGTTTCAGTTAGCAAAAGTGCTAACCATATACACTTCAGTTAATTCAGTTAAAAACTGAAAAAACCGTGGTTAACCGAACAAAACCGAATAGCACATCCCAACAAGGAATTTTGCTTTCCAGGCCCATCACAAATTCATGTTAACGTTATATATCATTTAGAAGTGCATGTTGTGCTAACAAAGGTAGTCTAGTGCGGTGGTTTGGATGTGTAAGTATACATATATATGTGGACAAGTTCTCAGTTTAAGTCCTAAATAACTTTGTAATTTTTATTTTGGTCGCATTTCTATTATTTATCATTTGTTTCTCCTGTAACACAATCAGTTTGGTCTTTAAAAATACATAAACAAAATATATGTCCATAAAAAGTAGGTGTTATTTAAAAATTCGCGTCAACTTTGGTTAATTTGGTTATTACCGAAACCGAACCGAATTTATATGGTTATTACCGAAACCGAACCGTATTTTTATACGTAACCGTATTTACCGAAGTATTAAAATTATATTTACCGAAAAACCGTATTTACCGAACCGAATTAACCATATTAACCGAACGCGCAGCCGGACACGAAACCTTCGATGCCCGACCTAGTTAGGTTTAGTTCTTTTGCAATATTTTATATTTGTGTCAACCATGGTTCAAACTATGTATTAGTTTGTGAAAAAACCAATGTTTAAAATAGCCGGCTACAGGATATAGCCGCGGCCTCCCAAAGCAGCTATAACCTGGCTATAGCCTGGCTATAGCCGGCTATTTAAGGACTTTGACACCTTTTAGCCGGCTAATGCAGTTAGCCGCATCATGCGGGAAGCCCGGCTATAGCCGGCTATTTTAAACTATGGAAAAAACATGTTCCAAATTATGTCTTCTTGTAAACTACGTACCCAATTATGTATCAGTTTGTGAAATATTTCTTCTCTTTATTGAAATAAAAATGCAAAAAAAACAAATAATAATAATATTTTAATATTTGGGGCGGTGTTTGGGGACGAGAATGGGGAGCGGCATCCCCCAAACACGACACGGATAAAACACGCCCCCTAAACGCTCAACCGGTGCCATTTGGGGATGGTTTGGGGACGCGACTGGAGATGCTCTAAACCCCACTGGCTCCGCAGGATCAGACACGAACCATCTGATCACGAGAGTTCCACACAAGATATGGATTGCAGCAGTGTTTGCACAGCCTGTACTTGGAGGCGGAGGCTGTGTGAGTGCATTACTACTGTAGTACGTAGCAATTTGCGCAGCCTGAAACAACTACTCGCAGCAGCAGTAGGACCTAGGACTGGATCGAAGACAGCGGTGAAGTGCATAAGCAGTTTGCACAGCCTGAAACTACAGTTAGCTAGCGTAGGTGACAGCGGTCGAACGCACTGCTGGAATGTAAGCACAGCCTGAAGCTGCTAGTGGCGCAAGCGGGTGATAGTCGGTGAACGCACCAACGCTCGGTGGAAACGGTCACATTGAACGCAGGTATAGATTTCTGTTATGAACACTGGGGTCTTATCTTGATCTCCTCTCATTCTTCCGGAGAAATTTCTTCAGGATATTGTTGGGTTCATACTGCATGGTCGTCACTCTGATATTGTTACTCCAGCCGTAGGAGTCAAGCACCTACTGCCTATCGGGTCGACGGTGGGTTCGGTGGAGCAAACCTCTGCTTACTCTCACATATCGTCACTCTGATGCTCAAACGAAAAAAAAACCATCACGGCATCACTCTGCTGCAGACTCTCAAGACGCAATGTCAACGCATCGGCCATATCGCCTAACCCAAAAGCCCCTTTTGGGCGTGCGCGCGCGTTGACATCCGCTCCAGCCATGCTCATTATACCTCGAGATCGTTGTTCTTCCAGTGTCAACCCAATCACCAACCACTAGTGTAGTAGTGTCGCTGCATTTTGCTTTCGCGGCGGTTGATCCTATCGTCTCTGACCGGCCGGGAAGAAGAAGGAGCCACTACGATACGGCCGTTGCCCGTCCAGTCTTGACCGGTGCGGCGGCACGGCACTGATGATTTAATTTGGCACAGCCGATGAACTGACCCAGAATCAAACAATATCGACCGGTGCCTGCCGTGGATTAATTAGCGAACCATCGCTGACCTGACGCCATTGTACCAACACACACACTCGTGCTTCACATGTAACAGCCGTAAGCGCTATTATTGGGTTCAGCTCGCGCGTCCAATTTTCACACCACGAGAAACACGAGCAGGCTAGCTAGTTTTTCTAGAACTCAAATGGTGAAAAACACGCTGAAACAGAGCGCACCACAGAAAATAGAACTCGAAGATTCATTGGCGACGAGGAGCGAGATGCTTTGACGGCGGCATGTGTCCGGCGGTGGGTGATTGGCAGCATGAGCCGCGCGTTCCCACCCACACAAATCGCAGCTTCCAATTGCCGCGCGTGGCGAGAACGCAAGATCCACGCTTTTCTTTCTGGCTCGCCAAGTTGAGCTTTGACACACACCAAACACCTTCACCCTAATCTAATACCTCACCCAATTAGCTCCAAGTCGTCTTCTCCTTCCCATTCCCATCCTCCATGGATGTTGTATATATAAGCGCGCGCAACCACAGGCCACACAGAACCAACTCAGACCAAACAAAAGGAACAAGAATATCACCGATTCAAACCACCACCGTATCCATCCCAGAGCAGCAACACAAGCAAAGAGGGAGGAGAATGGCGATCGCCGTTAGTGGGCAATGGACGCGGCTGCGCACGCTCGGCTGCGGTTCGTCGGGAGCCGTGGTGTCGCTGGCGGCCGACGGCGCGTCGGGAGAGCTGTTCGCGGTCAAGTCCGCCGCCACGGCAGACGCGGTGCCGCTGAGCCGCGAGCACGGGATAATGACCGGGCTCTGCTCGCCTGACGTCGTGCGCTGCATCGGCGGCGGCCACCGCGACGGCTCGTACCACCTCTTCCTCGAGTTCGCCCCCGGCGGCTCGCTCGCCGACGAGGTCGCCAGGAACGGGGGCAGCCTCGAAGAGAGCGCCATCCGCACCTACGCGGCCGACGTCCTGCGCGGGCTGGCGTATGTCCACGGGATGTCGCTCGTGCACGGGGACATCAAGTCAAGGAATATAGTGATCGGCGCCGACGGGCGCGCAAAGATCGCGGATTTCGGATGCGCGAGGACGGCGGGTTCTGATCGGCCGATCGGGGGCACGCCAGCGTTCATGGCGCCGGAGGTGGCCCGGGGGGAGGAGCAGGGCCCAGCTGCTGACGTGTGGGCTCTCGGCTGCACGGTCCTCGAGATGGCCACCGGGCGCGCACCGTGGAGCGACGTCGACAACGTCCTCGCCGCCGTCCACAGGATAGGCTACACGGACGCCGTGCCGGAGGTGCCGGCGTGGCTGTCGCCCGAGGCGAAGAGCTTCCTCGCCGCGTGCTTCGCGAGAAACGCCCGTGACCGGGGCACGGCGGCGGAGCTCTTGGAACATCCGTTCCTGGCATTGCAAGAAGGAGATGCCAAGGCCGGGCGGTGGGTATCGCCCAAGAGCACGCTGGACGCCGCATTCTGGGAATCGGAATCCGACGAGGAAGCCGACGAGGAGGAGGAGATTTCGGTGAACGCGTCCGAGAGGATCAAGTCATTGGCGTGCTCCGTCTCGGCCTTGCCGGATTTGGACTCCGACGAAGGCTGGATCGAGGTGCTCGGCGGCGAGCGGTGCGACGAGGCTCGCGATTCGCCGGCAACCAAGGAGCCGGCTGATGTGGCGAGCACAGCGCCAGGCAAAGCGATCAAGTCCGCGGCGGTGCCAGCTGAAGGCGTAGCTGTCGTCGGTGGCCTTTCGAGTGATGAACAAATGGATGCAGAGGACCAGCCGCCTTTCGGTGGAGATATCCTGGCGGATGATCGTTCCACTGATCGTCAGAACAAAGTCTGTTCGAACTCAGACAGAGATATACCATGTAATCGAATCCATGCAATGGAAAAGTTTTGTTTCCCACGTATTTCGGTGTTCCGTTCTGAAAGTTTCTCCTTCGTTCCTCCTCTGTTCCGGACCCGTTCTGACAAGTATGTTCTCATTGAATTTCTACTCGTGTTTGGAGAAAAAACACCACGTTCGCTTTTACAGCTCCGTTCAATCGCAAAGAAGATCAAATATTATTTACATAAAAACAGGGCACCGAAAATCAGCTTTATAGCATCTGCTTTTGTGTTTTAATGCACGAGCACACGTTTCCACAAGATATAAAATATGGCCTCAACTATTTTCAAAAACCTAAACGAATTTACATAAGTTTCGACACATGGTTTGACACTTAGGTAGATTTTAATTTCCAAAATTTCAATTAATAGTTATTTGGACAGTTGGGTTTCAATTCGATTTTGACACTACGGAGTCTTCGACACTTAGTTCAACACTAGATGGACACTAATACGACACTACATAGGCCTCGACACCGATACTACTGTCGAGGGTGCTCCTCGGCAATGCCCTTCGATAGGGGCTTAGAGTTGATGGAATCTTGCAAGCTGACACGAGACATCGGTTCACAGACAAGCGGGGAGAGCGATTTACCCAGGTTCGGGGCCCTCGATGAGGTAAAACCCTTACGTCCTGCCTGTCTGTTCTTGATTATGATGATAATGGGTTACAATGGGGTGCCGAATAGTTCGGCTGAGATCTCGTCGAGATAGCTAAGTGCTAGGGTAACCTAGGTCTAAGCTTCTGTTGGCTAAAATCGCTAAGATTGATTGTGTCCCTCGATAGCCCCTCTCCTGGCCTTTATATAGGAGGCCAGGTCTCGAGAGGTCTAATCGAGTACGACTAGGTTTACAGTAGATCTATCTCTAAACTTTCCTTGTTCGGCTCCTTCCGTGTCTTGCACTTCAAAGAACCTTCCGCCGCACCGTCTTAGTGGCCCATCTTACCATCGAGTACCTTCATGGGCTTCCAGCTGGGTCGTATAGGGTAGAGCAAAACTGGTTACCCGAAGGGTAATGCCCACGTCAGTAGCCCCCGAGTGTCTAGCCGAACATAGTTCGGGTAGAGACTGAAGCATGTCTTCTTCCGACGTCTTTCTCTTTGATCATTCTTGCTTTCCTTCTGTCTGCACCATTTTCTTCTATCAGGTGCGCGTCAGCGCTCCCGATGGGAGTAGCCCCCGAGTCTAGGTACGGATGCTTGCAATCCGTGCGTAGACTCAAGTTGTACCACCCGAACGTTTTCCTTTGTCGAGGGTTTTCCTACGAGCCTTTGCAGGTCATCCGACATATTTTCCTTATGCAAGGGATAATAAGTAACGTGCCCAACTTTTGCTGGTTAACTGCCGATGATAAAACAACGTTACCCTACACACAATCAAGTCCCCGGGCATGATCCTGGAGTATGAAAAAAGTTCTGTCGGGTGCGCTTCGAGCGCTCCCGATGGGAGTAGCCCCCGAGTCTGGGCACGGGCGCTTGCGTCCGGGTGCAGACTTGATTCAAGTTTTTCCTTCGAGCCCTCATTCTGTCGGGTGCGCGTCCAGCGCTCCCGATGGGAGTAGCCCCCGAGTCTAAGTGCAGATGCTTTGCAATCTGTGCATAGACTCAAATTGAGCATCCGATAGCTTTTTATTCCTTCGTATGCAATTATTCCACATGACGTCATTAATGACGTTTTGCTGACACCTCGATTCTGACTGATAAGATGCGACCCGCCGGCCCTTTTTTCGAGCAATTCCTGCTCCTCTTACACAGTTACCGAGGCGCCTCCTCGATTTCTGCAACCATTAACTGAAGAAAAGGTCCACTAACAGTGCGGGGCTTTCCTCAAATCTTTCAAAGGATAAAAATCTCTAATCTTCTCCTTTACTCGTCACAACATCCCTTCGTCGTTCTTCCTCTTTCTCCTTTCGCAACTGCTGCGCCGCCACCACTGCTTTCCAGTTTTTCCCAGATCTCGCGATGGTGAAAAAGAAGAACCCTAGCGCCGCCGCTAGTTCCACGAGCGGTGGTGCCGCCGCCAGATCCTCATCGATTCCTTCGAAGGAGGGTGCCCCAAGCGTTCCTCCCCCAGCTCCGGCGCCGCCGGCGCCACCAAGCTCAGTGGCTAGGCCTGGAGATTGGATAGCATCAACCGTCACCAAGCGTGATGAGAAAAGATCACGGAGCCTGGGATTGATCTCCTCCGACGAGGGGAATGTGATCTTTCCAGGTGCGGTTTCTCGGTCTAATCCCCCTGCTGGCTTTACCGTGATGTTCTTGTCGTTCTTATACCGGGGCCTTTCGCTTCCCGCTCATGAATTCCTCCTCCATCTCTTTCGGACTTACGAGATCCAATTATGGCAACTTACTCCCAACTCCATCCTCCACGTTGCTGTGTTTATCACCCTTTGCGAGGCGTTTCTGGGCATTGAGCCTCATTTTGGGTTGTGGAAAAAGATCTTCTATGTGAAGAGATACAGCAGTAGTAATGGTTCCTTTGTCACCGGAGGAGTAGGATTTGTAGCCCGTTCGTATGTCAACTACTTCAATTTCCCAATGAGAGAATCCGTGCAAGGGTGGAGATTGAAGTGGTTTTACGTCAAGGATTCCTTGTCACCCGAATCCCAGCTTCCTTGCTTTGTCGATGTCCTTGAAGCCAAGCCAAAGAATTCCTGGAAGAATATTCTCTCTCCCGACGAAAAAGTAGCAGCCGATGAATTATTTGCCAAATTTCTTCGGATCAAGGAAGCCGATGGCCAAACCATGGTCGGCACAGAGGTGGCAGCGGTGTTCCTGAAGCGTCGAGTCCAATCAGTCATGGCCAGAGTTCACCCGATGTGGTCGTATTCAGGCCCAAAGGATGAGACCAGGATTAATGCTGCCGAACTGTCGGAAAAGGAACTACTCGATGAAGTCCGTCGCCTCACTTTCTTTAGCCAAGAGGACTTGATTCCATTGACATCTTCTTACACTCCTTTCGATACCGAACATCCACCGCCAGAGGTAACTTTCCCCTTTCAAATTCTTATTATGCTACTCTTGCTTAATCAACATAAGTACCATCGTTCTCATTTATTTTTCTTTGACAGGTCGCCATAGCCTTTGGAGACTCACACGACTCACCAAACGACATTTCTGAGGGGAGAGGCTCCTCAGTACCCATTGACTTTCAAACTGTCGATCATATAAGCCCAGAAAGCGATTACAATGATCCGATAGATTCAGAAACTGCCCACACAAATCTCCCTCCTACAGCCGATGGCGCTTGCGACACAGAGGGATCAGTGCGTGATGATGACGCTGATCGTGATGCCTTTGTTAATGCAGCTGTGGAGGAGGCCAGGGCTCCGCCCGCGAAGAGATCGATCGGTGGCTTTGCTGACGAGGACGATCTTCTCGACATGTAAATAACCTTCTTCTTCTTTACTATATTTTGTCCTCTTGTTCCTCGCATTCTCTACATAACTTCTGTCGACCGTTCCTCTTTTTTGTAGTGACGAAGGTTTCATCGAGCCTCCGTCTAAATAATCCAAGTCCGATGTTGTTCCGCCGGCCATTGCAGCTTCCGAAGCTTCGGCTCCTAAGGCAGCTCCCACAGCCCAGGCGTCGACTGCTTCCTCCCTTTCCAAGGGGAAAGGCGTTCCTGTCGCCACCATGGTTCCTTCTTCGGTAAGCCCTTTTTGAACACAGCGTGAGTCTCTTGGAATATGCCTTGCCTAATGATTGTTTGTAAAACATCCTTTTTCCCTTAAGGATCTGCGTGGTGTGATATCTTCTTTGGAGGTCTTTGCCTCTCAATTTACCTCTCTAAAGGCGGACGACGTTCGACTGCAGGAGGAAGTTAAATCTTCCTCTTCAAAGTTGGACGGCGCCATTAAAAAGGCTGCCACAGCTCGCCAGGAGGTCGACTCCCTGAAAGAGGAGCTGAGCAAACTGAAGGAGAGGCTGAAGGAGGAGGAAGCTCGGGCAGCTGAAAAGGATGAGCTCCTTCGTCAATCTGCTTTGGCTCTGCTTGGTAAGCCCTTTTCGTATATCTCTGTTGATTATTACTCTTATGGATTCGTTTCTTCATCAATGATCTTTTCCGATTCGATTTCTTGCAGAAACCGCCAGCATCCCTCGCCGTTGCCTTGGACAAAGTTCCGAGCAACTCTCCGGCAAATGGTGTGTCGATGGCTCTCGCCTCCCACCAGCTTACCCAGGAGCTTCTTGAAAAGGGAAAGGGTGCCCTGGCGCGGATGCACTCGATGATTTTTCCCAAGATCAAGCAGGAGAAGAATCTGGGGCAGCTGATTGATGCCTTCGCGGTTGACACCAAGGAGGTTATCGAGGTATTCAAGCGTACTTCGCGTACCTATGGTGCCCTCCTTGCCTTCCAACTTATGATGGGTTACAGCTTTAAGGCTGACATCGAAGAAATGACTAAGGAGCTGCCGAAAGAGCAAGATGGGCGATTTGTTGACTTAAGCGCCTTTAAAACGTCTGCCCTCATCTGTGCTCGTCAGCTCCTTGGACTAGTCTCGTCAGGGAAGACATCGGCTGGACCTAGTTTGTCAAATCAGACCCAGGCCCCTTGATCTTTGTAACAAACTTATTCTTCGAGCTGATGCGAAACATCATTCTTGTTGCAAAACTTTATGTTTGTAATGAACTTCGCGCTGGCAATGTTGCTGGCACACCTTTATCATAATATTTTCACTTGCACTTCTCCCAATAGTAGTTTCTTGCACCTCTCCCGATGGGAGTTTACGTTGGGTGTTCAATTTGACCGTATCCGACATCCTTTTTAACGCTGTTTCCTGCAGGTTTTTCCGGTGCCCTCATTTGTCGACGACTCTTCGGGTGTTCTTCCCGAAGGTGATCGGATCCAGCGAATGAAGGATCAGATCACCCAGATGGAAAAGGACCTGCGCAGCACTTACGCCTTAGCTGCTATTGTTAATAAGAAGAGCGAAATTGCAGCCGACGTGGAGCGGTACGCTCTTACTGAGCTGCATAAAGCTACCGAGAGTTTGAACTGTGAGTTTCTTGATCCCCACGCCCTTTTGTCAACAACGCCTTATCTGATCCTTCATGTCATTTCCTTTGCCAGTCATAGCTCTGAACCGTGCTGAAGAGAACAAGCGGATTCACGAGCGTGTGCGTGCATTAACCCAGCTATCCTCAGCCGAAGAGATTTTCTAGCGGGAGCACTCGGCTTCGGCTGTCGCGCAATTTCAGGATCGGGTTCAGCAGGTCCACCACTTTTTCGACAAGTGCTACAAGGCTATGAGGGTAGTTTGGAAGACGATGTTTCCTTTGAACTCAGTTCCCCCCACGCTCCTGGCTTTGATGTCTGAGTTTGGTAATGCTAAGAAGATCCGAGACTTGGTGCATGCACAAGTTTTTGCAGGGGCCAAGTTTACACTTGCCCTTGTACTCGCCCGTTATCCCTCAGCAAGTTTGCTGTCGATTGCCAACGCAACTGGAGACTTGGAGGCGCTGTATCCGAAGGTATTGTTGCCTGCCAATATAGTTGTCGACAGACTTGAAGAGGACTCAAAGGTACCTGAAGAAAGAGGAACTCCGCAAGGGTGATTTCAGGGATTAAGGTTTGTTTTGTAAAATAGGTAATTTTGGCTACTTTATCCAAGCGTTTGGATTATGTAATGAAGCCCCTTTGTTCGGTAGATACATGCATATGTACTTTTACCGTGCTAATGCCGTTGGCAAGTTTTGACTGAGCGAATCTGAGTTGCTCGTTTAAATGTATGTGTATTGGTTGGTTAGCAAATCATTTGAGTGATCAGCTCGCGTTGCAGGTTTTGCTAAACCTGTTGTATGCGTAACTTTGCTTTCAACCGATGTATGTTTCGGCAGTCACTCCCGAATATTTCGGGTGTAATGATGCTGCCGATGAGCCCGTTGTTCATTGATATTTCCATAAGTAAAATATCGAACGTGGGTTGTATTTATATGTATTTCCGAACTCTTGCTATTTACGGCACTCGTAGAGGCATCTATAGCAAGGAGAAAGGTTAATGTTTTTTAGCACTCGTAGAGGCTTTTCTTTTGGAGCACGATCTTCTGCCTTGTACTATGTTTGCATAGTGATGCGGCTTAGTCGTTTTGAGTTACTGCAAAGCTTTAGCAAAGAATCGAAGCTTGAAATCTTATTGATAAGGTAAGCATGAGACTAGAGGGCGAAAAAGGAAAGCCCTGTTTAGAATAAAAGAGAAAAAAATTAAATGCTGATAAATTGCTTAAGCAAGGAAGGGGTTCTTCTCTTCTTCTGGCTTCTTCACCACGTTAGTGGTTGCTACAGCGTTGTTGGTTTCACCAGGGATTTGGGTAGTGGTTGGCAGCGTCTTGCTGTCTCCTATGCCTTCTGTGCCGTTAACTGCCGGACCTTTTGCTGCCGAGGCTTTTGCTGCCGAAGCTTCTGCTGCCGAAGCTTCGGCTGTCAGAGCTTTAAGGACAGGAGCCGCTGGCTTCTTCTTGGTTTCTCTGATATCTTTTTCCTCCTTGATTTCACGTAATGACAACTTGGGTAAAGGGTCGACGATTTCTTGCTGTGACCCGAACTTCGCAGCAATCCTCTGAAAGTCGCGATCACAATTGTCCGAGCGTGAAAAACTTCCATAGACTGTGATGTTTGTCCCGTTGTTCCCAGGCATTTTCAGCTTGAGGTATGCATAGTGCGGCACAGCCATGAACTTGGCATAAGCTGGTCTCCCGAGTATAGCGTGATACTGTGACTCCCAGTTCACTACTTCAAACTCGATCTTTTCCTTCCTGAAATTGTCGGCTTTGCCGAAGACGACATTCAGGTAAACTTTGCCAAGAGAGTAGCCCGGTGCGGTTGGAAGGATCCCATGGAAGCAAGTGTCTGTTTCTTCTAGCATCCTCATGGTGATCCCCATACTTCTGATTGTGTCGACGAATATCAGGTTTAACCCGCTTCCACCATCCATGAAGACTTTGCTCATCTTGAACTCCCCAATTTGTGCTTCGACTACTAAGGCAGCGTGTCCTGGTTTTGGTATGGTCATCGGGTGATCTGCTCGACTGAACGTAATGTTCTGAGAGAACCACTCGACATACTCAGGGATGTTTGCCATGATGGTTTCTGCCAAGTTGATCTCTCGGGTGAGCTTCTTCATCTCTCTCTTCGAGACACCTGTCCTATGGATCATACTCATCTGCCCACGTGGTGGTGGAAACGCCTCGTTGGGTTGATGAGGTTGAGCCTGCTGGACTTGATGTTGCGGCGGAGGTGGGGGTGGCGGTGGTAGCTGTTGCTGACCTGACTGCTGGATGAGTTTGTGCATGTCAAGGAACTGTCGACAGTCCCTGAGCAGGTGACTCGACTTCGTTTTGCCGTCCTTGGAATCGACATACGAGTGTAGGTAACAGGGGGCGTTGATCTGCTCAGCGTAGGGTAATTCGGGAGTCCTCTGCTGCCGTGGTTTATAGTTGCCACGGTTCCCAGAATTGTTCCGATTACCGTCCTGTCGATCGTCCTTTCTCTCGTCGTATCGATCGTCCTGTCGATCGTCCTTTCTCTCGTTGTATCGATCATAGTTGCGGTTCTTCCTTCTCTTGTGACGATCCCTTCGGCCACCAGAGTCGTGCTTCGGCTGGTCATTGTCTTCGTCGTCACTGCGCTGTCGTGGCCTTCGTACATTGTCCTCACCATCAGCCCAACTATTGGCGATTTCCATTAACTTGGTTATGGTTTTGGCTTTTTGCGTCCGAGTTCTTCTATGTAGCTCTCCCGCCGGACGCCATCGCTGAAAGCGTCGATTGCTCTGTCGACAGATACGTCTTCAGCAGCGTTCAGGAGTTTGGTGAATCTCCCGATGTATGAGCGCATCGACTCCTTCTGCTTTTGCTAGCAACTCCGTAATTCTTCAATCCCGACGGGTCTCTTGTACGTTGCTTGGAAATTGGCAACGAAGGCATCTACTAGGTCGTCCCATGATTTAATGGAACCTTTCGGCAGCCCCCTTAGCCAGGCTCGCGCTGAGTCCTTCAGGTAGAGCTGCAAGCATTGCATTGCTGCTATCTGGTTTCCCTTGTGCAGGATTACAGTCTGCAGGTAGTCGTCTATCCAAGATCTTGGTTCCTGCTGCCCATCGTATTTTGCAGCGTCGGTAGGGGTAGGCTTGAACTTTTTGGGCGGCATCGTCTCGCGGATTTTGTAACTTAAACAGTCGGCTCGCCTGAGCTCGCCGTCGTACTCCTGATCCTCATCCGAAGAGTCGCTATCGTTGTCCTTTCTAGCGGCGCGTCGTCGCCTTGCTTTGTCGATTTTGTTTTGGGTGATTTCATCCCGAGCATCTCTCGCATGATGTTTTGAACCACTAACTTGTACCGTGGTCTTTTCCTTTTGCGGGACTAGGTTGTTCCCTAATATCGCGAGACTCTCCAGGGCACCTCGATGAGCTTGAGCCATGGAACCTTCGGGGCGCTGGTTAATGAGGTATGCGGCGAGGTTGGCCGTTGCTCCTGCAACGGTTTTCGGCCGTGGCATGCCCGCGGTATCCATAGTCATAAATGATTTAGTCAGGTTCGACGTTATCTCTCTATCATCATATTCCGAAAGCCTGGATAGTCTCGACCGGTGCTTGCCTGTTCCCTGAGTGTTTCGGGAGGCACTCCCTTGTGAGCCCCTTCGCCGTTCACTGGATCGATCTGCCGCAGATAGGCGTCTCTCGAGGGTGGCCTGCTCTTTCGACAGGTGCTCCCGGTTTTTCTCTAGTATAGAGCGATAAGCATTAAGGGTTCCGACCGAAGTTCCTGCGGGGAGCGGTGTGTTGTTGAGTACTGCCGCCCTGGCTGCTGCCCACTCCTCATCCGCGATGGTGTAGTCGCTATCGCGGTGGCTGGCGCTGTTTTCAAAACTTGCCCTTCTACTGGAACGGGGAGTATGGTCCCCATCTCCTATGCGCCTTGTGTTTCCCGTGTTATTGGCGACATAAACCTGATGGTGTGCCATTCTTCGGGTGGTTGATACGTCCAATTTGCATCACTATTTTATATCATAATTTGCTGTTATTCATTGATATATTTCATATTTGGATACAATACTTATGTTATTTCATCTATTTTGCATGTTTCATCATTATTGGAGGATCGAGAAAGCACCGTCAGAACGCAATATTTCGGAAGATCAACTGTGGAAGGAAATTATACCAAAAATCCTATTTTTCCAGATGACGAAGGAAGCCAGAAGGGGGAGCTGAGAAGGCCCAAGGTGGGGCCAGACCACAGGCCGGCGCGGCCCATGGCCTGGTTGCGCCACCTTGTGGTGTGGGTGCCCCACAGCCCCTTTCGCCTCCTTTTCTTCGCGAAACCCTTCGTCCCGAAGACCTAAGCCACAGAGGGTACCTCACGAAGAGTTACAGCCGCCTCTGCGGGGCGGAGAACACCAGAGAGAAAAGAGCTCTCCGGCGGGCTGAGATCCGCCGGGGAAATTCCCTCCCGGAGGGGGAAATCGACGCCATTGTCACCGTCATCGAGCTGGACATCATCTCCATCACCATCATCATCATCTCCACCATCATCACCGCCGTCTCCACCGCTGGACGCCGTCACCGCCGTAGCAATTTGGGTTTGATCTTGATTGTTTGATAGGGAAAACTCTCCCGGTATCGATTTCTACTTGTTGTTGATGCTATTGAGTGAAACCATTGAACCAAGTTTATGTTCAGATTGTTATTCATCATCATATCACCTCTGATCATGTTCCATATGATGTCTCGTGAGTAGTTCGTTTAGTTCTTGAGGACATGGGTGAAGTCTAACTGTTAGTAGTGAACTATGGTTGAGTAATATTCAATGCTATGATATTTAAGTTGTGGTGTTATTCTTCTAGTGGTGTCATGTGAACGTCGACTACATG
This sequence comes from Lolium rigidum, assembly GCF_022539505.1. Taxonomy (NCBI): domain Eukaryota; kingdom Viridiplantae; phylum Streptophyta; class Magnoliopsida; order Poales; family Poaceae; genus Lolium; species Lolium rigidum. The sequence goes on from NC_061513.1 coordinate 130,712,467, forward strand.
ACACTTCACCTTTATGGGCCTAGGGGAATGCATCTTGTACTCGTTTGCCAATTGCGGGGTTGCCGGAGTGACGAAACCTAAACCCCCGTTGGTATATCGATGCAGGAGGGATAGCAGGATCTCAGAGTTTAAGGCTGTGGTTAGATTTATTCTTAATTACTTTCTTGTAGTTGCGGATGCTTGCAAGGGGTATAATCACAAGTATGTATTAGTCCTAGGAAGGGCGGTACATTAGCATAGGTTCACCCACACAACACTTATCATAACAATGAAGATTATTTAGCCATATGTAGCGAAAGCACTAGACTAAAATCCCGTGTGTCCTCGAGAACGTTTGGTCATTATAAGTAAACAACCCGGCTTGTCCTTTGTGCTAAAAAGGATTGGGCCACTCGCTGCAATTGTTACTCTCGCACTTTACTTACTCGTACTTTATTCAACTGTTACATCAAAACCCTCCGAATACTTGTCTGTGAGCATTTACAGGGAATCCTTCATCGAAACTGCTTGTCAACACCTTCTGCTCCTCGTTGGGATCGACATTCTTACTTATCGAAAATACTACGATACACCCCTATACTTGTGGGTCATCAAGACTATTTTCTGGCGCCGTTGCCGGGGAGTGAAGCGCTATTGGTAAGTGGAATTGGTAAGGAAAACCTTTACTGTTTGTGCTGATTTTATTTCTCGCTCGCTGCTATAAGTCATTATGGAGAGATCTTCTCTTCAATTTCTATTTGGGAAATCTACTACTACTGCAATGGTAGTGGATGAGACGCCAGGTGAGGAAGTGATACCATATAAAATACCTATGAAAATTATTGAACGTGTTATGGATAACCGCTATGAAGGGGATGGAACTGTCCACCCTGGAGATCATTTATTGTTCTTACATGAATTATGCGGTTTATTCAAGTGTGCAGGTATTGCTATGGATGAAGTGAGGAAGAAACTATTCTCTATATCACTGTCTGGTAAGGCGGCGCATTGGTATAAATTACTGGATAATGGGGATTCTCTTGAATGGAATGATATTGTGCCCCGGTTTTATTCTAAGTTCTATCCTCCAAGTGAAATTCACAAGGATCGGAATCACATATATATTTTTTGGCCTCATGATGGAGAGAGTATTGCCCAAGCTTGGGGGGGATTGAAGTCTTTAATGCTCAAATGCCCCATTCATGAGCTTCCTGGTAATGTTATTATTGATAATTTCTATGCAAGACTTTCTTTTCAAGACAAGACCTTGCTGGATACTTCTTGTTCCGGATCATTTACACGCAACAAAGAAGAGTTTAAAAGGGACCTTCTTGATCGGATCCAAGAAAATACCGAAGGTTGGGAGAACGACAAGGATAGAGAATCGGGTATAATTTATGATTATAAATGCATTGAAGCTTTTATGGATACCGATAAATTTCGTAATATGAGTGCTACATATGTTCTTGATTCTCAAGTTGCTCGCAAATCTTTATAAAGCTTTTGCCTCTCATTATGAATTGCCAAAGAAGAATTTTGATAAGTATCATGAACCGTATAAAGATAAAATTGATTCATCTATTAATAAATGCGTTGTAGTTGAAACTGCCGATCATGTTATTCCCGAAGCTTATATTGAAAAAACCCCTTTCCTCGCTAAAATGAAGGAGTACTCTGTTATAAATAGTGCGGTTCATAAAAGTGAAAAGAAACCTATAGGACCCGAAGAACAAATAAAAGTTGAACTCGCTTGTTGCAATAGTTAAAGATCTTGTGACTCGAAAATTTGGAGGAAGGTCATATTATTTTCTCGTGAAGATGCTTCTAATATTGTTTCACATCCTAATAAACCCAAACAAGTTAGTGTTCCTATGCTATCTCGTTAGAATTGGTGATCATTGCTATTATGGTTTATGTGATATTGGTGCAAGTGTTAGTGCTATTCCTTATGAGCTTTACACGGAGATTATGCACGAAATTGATTCTTGTGAACTTGAAGATATTGATGTGGTTATTCAGCTGGCTAATAGAGAAACTATTTCTCCAATTGGTATTGTTCGAGATGTGGAAGTTCTATGTGGTAAGATTAAATATCCTGCTGACTTTTTGGTACTTGGTTCTGCTGCTAGTGATTATTGTCCTATTATTTTTGGTAGACCTTTTCTAAATACTTGTGGAGCTATTATAGATTGCAAGAAAGAGAAAATTTTGACTAAATTTGTCTGGTGAATCTTATGAGTTTAACTTCTCTAAATTTACCAAAACTCCTTATAAAGCTGATTTGCCTAGTGATGATTTTAAAATGGAACAGTGTGCATCTATTGTTCTTGTTCCTAATAATCCTTTGCAGCAACATTTGGAGGATAGCGAGAGTGAAGTTTTTAGGAAAGAAAGAGATGAGCTTGAGGAAATTTTTCTTCGCCAACCTATTCTTAAGCATGATTTACCGGTGGAAGATCTGGGTACAACACCGCCACCAAAGGAAGATCCTGTCTTTGATTTAAAGCCTTTGCCTGATAATCTTAAATATGCTCATATTGATGATAAGAAAATATATCCTGTTATTATTAGTTCTAAGCTTACAGAGTTTGAAGAAGAAAGGTTATTGGAAATATTGAAGAAACACCGAGGAGCTATTGGCTACACTCTTGATGATTTGAAGGGGATTTCTCCTTCTATTTGCCAACATGCTATTAATATGGAAGATGATGCAAAGCTCGTTGTTGAACATCGGCGTCGTCTAATTCCGAAGATGAAGGAAGTGGTAAGGAATGAGGTATTAAGACTTCTTGAAGCTGGTATTATATATCCTATTGCCGATAGTAGATGGGTTAGTCCTGTGCATTGCGTTCCCAAGAAAGGAGGAATGATCGTTGTGCCTAATGATAATGATGAGCTCATCCCTCAAAGAGTAGTTGTAGGGTATAGAATGTGCATTGATTTTCAAAAAGTTAATAAAGTTACTAAGAAAGATCATTACCCTTTACCATTTATTGATCAAATGCTAGAAAGATTGTCTAAAAATACTCATTTTTGCTTTCTTGATGGTTATTCTGGGTTTTCACAAATTGCTGTTAAAACTAAAGATCAAGAGAAAACCACTTTTACTTGTCCCTATGGAACTTATGCTTATAGACGTATGCCTTTTGGTTTATGTAATGCTCCTGCTACTTTTCAAAGATGCATGTCTGCTATTTTTCATGGTTTTTGCGAGAGTATTGTAGAGGTATTCATGGATGATTTTTCCGTCTATGGGAATTCTTTTGATAGTTGCTTGCGAAACCTTGATAAAGTTTTGCAGAGATGTGAAGAAACTAACCTTGTTCTTAATTGGGATAAATGCCACTTTATGGTTAATGAAGGAATTGTATTGGGACATAAAATTTCTGAGAGAGGTATTGAAGTTGATAGAGCTAAAGTTGAAGCAATTGAGAAGATGCCCTATCCGAGGGATGTTCAAGGTATTCGTAGTGTTCTTGGTCATGCTGGGTTTTATAGGAGATTTATTAAAGATTTCTCCAAGATTTCAAAGCCTCTTACTAATCTTCTTCAAAAAGATGTACCTTTTGTTTTTGATGATGATTGTAAGGAAGCTTTTGAAACTCTAAAGAAAGCCTTAACAACTGCTCCTGTAGTTGAACCTCCTGATTGGAATTTGCCTTTTGAAATTATGTGTGATGCTAGTGATTTTGCTGTAGGCGCTATTCTTGGATAGCGGGTAAATAAAAAACTGAATGTTATTCATTATGCTAGTAAAACTCTTGATGCTGCTCAAAGAAATTATGCTACAACTGAAAAAGAATTATTAGCTGTAGTCTTTGCTTGTGATAAATTTAGATCTTATATTGTTGATTCAAAAGTTACGATTCATACTGATCATGCTGCAATTAGATACCTTATGACAAAGAAAGATGCTAAAGCCGAGGCTTATTAGATGGGTACTTCTTTTGCAAGAATTCGATTTACATATTGTAGATAGGAAAGGTGCTGATAATCCGGTTGCTGATAATTTGTCTAGATTGGAAAATATTGCTTATGATCCTGTTCCCGTTAATGATAGTTTTCCAAATGAACAATTGGTTGTAATAAAGGTGAGCTCGTGAGACAGTCCTTGGTATGCTGATTATGCTAACTTTATTGTTTCCAAGTACTTGCCTCCAACCTTTTCAGCTCAGCAAAGGAGGAAATTCTTTTATGACTTGAGGCATTATTTTTGGGATGACCCACACTTATATAAAGAAGGAGTGGATGGTATTATGCGAAGATGTGTTCCCGAATATGAACAACAAGAGATATTGAGTAAATGTCATGGTAGTGCTTATGGAGGACATCACGCCGGAGAAAGAACCGCGCAAAAGGTTCTACAATCAGGTTTTTATTGGCCAACTCTCTTCAAGGATGCGAGAAAGTTTATTTTATCTTGTGATGAATGCCAAAGGGTTGGTAATATCTCCGGACGTAATGAAATGCCTATGAATTATACTCTTGTTATTGAACCATTTGATTGTTGGGGATTTGACTTCATGGGACCTTTTCCGTCTTCGGAAGGTAACACTCATATACTTGTTGCTCGTTGATTATGTTACTAAATGGGTGGAAGCCATACCTACAAAAAGTGCTTGATGGTGAGACCTCTTTAAGAATGCTTTTAGATATTATTTTTCCTAGATTTGGAGTTCCTAGATATATTATGACCGATGGAGGTTCTCATTTTATTCATGGAGGTTTTAGAAAAACTCTTGCTAGGTATGGTATTAATCATAGAATTGCTTCCGCTTATCATCCTCAAACTAGTGTGCAAGTAGAATTATCAAATAGAGAGATTAAATCTATCTTGCAAAAGACTGTTAATAAAACTAGAAAGAATTGGGCTAGTAAATTGAAGGATGCACTATGGGCTTATAGAACTGCTTATAAAAATCCCATGGGAATGTCACCTTATAAAATGGTTTACGGAAAAGCTTGTCATTTACCTTTAGAACTAGAGCACAAAGCTTATTGGGCAGTTAGAGAATTAAATAAAGATCCTAAACTTGCCGGTGATAAGAGGTTGTTGCAATTAAGTTCTCTAGATGAATGGAGAAGTGAAGCTTATGAAAATGCTAAACTCTTTAAAGAGAAAGTTAAAAAATGGCATGACAGGAGGATTATCAAAAGAGAATTTAATATTGGGGATAAAGTCCTATTGTATCGGTCTCGTCTCGGATTCTTTGCGGGAAATTACTCTCGAAATGGGAAGGACCATATGTTGTCGAGGAGGTGTATCGTTCAGGAGCAATCAAAATTAGCTCTCTCCAAGGCAATGCCACGCAAGTGGTGAATGGACAAAGACTCAAGCATTATATCTCAGGTGATTCCTATAATGTTGATGTTGATATTATTCGAGTGGAAACACCGGAGGCTTTCATCAAAGGGCAAATTGACAGTCCGCCAGAACTCGACTTTGAATAGGTAACAGTACTGGTAATGAAAAGTACGCAATTTACTTTCCGAACAATATTTTTGCTGTTTTTGGAAAATATGAAAAATTACGAGATCGAAACGGAGTGGAAAAGACGCACGAGGGCGTGCCACCATAGGCCGGCGCGGCCCGACTCCGGGCCCGCGCCGACCTATGGTCCGGCCGCCTCGTCGCCCCTTTCCGACTCTGGTTCGATCCGGTACTTTCCTTTTGTCGTGAAAATTTTTGCTATATAATCCCCCGGACCCCCGGAGGCCCGTATATCGTTTTCTCGACGTGTTTTGTTTCGAGTCGTTTCGCCTGGATTTGCTTCGGATCTAGAGCCATCATGTCTTCGTCGGAAACTCCGAAGGACAGCTCCTGCAAGGATGTTGGCAACTTGTACATGGAGGAGCTGAGGATGCACCCCAAGGAGTTGCTGCTCGTTGAAGGAGAACTGCAGATCAAGGATGTCCAGGGTCCTAAAGGAGAAGGAAGCTTGGAAGACAGGATGGAGAAGCTAGAACAAGAGGTTTTCAAATACAAGAAGATGGCTGAGCGTGAGGTGGATATCTTCCACAGGATTGTGTCTGAACTCATTGCTGAACATGAGAAGGAAACTGCAAAGCTTTGGGGCGACATCCTCTCACTTCACGACACCACCAACAAGCTCCAAGCACAACTCTATGACGTTCGAATCGAACCGTGAGTATGAAAACAGGTTTAAATACATAATGCCGTGCTTGCTAGTTTCAGGATTCCCGAGACCAAGATGTCGTTTCTTGATGGAGAGCCTCTTCCTTGGAAGTTTGATGATGGGAGTTCATCACCACCATCTCCGCAGGAGTAACTCATCATCGGTATTGGCATCCCCTTGGTTTGTCCCAAGCTTGGGGGAGTGCCGCGGTATCACATCATCACTACATTTTACTTTTTATTGTCAAGTAGTGTCATATCATGAGTAGGGAAGTTATCATATAAGATGGGTTGCAGTTTGGAAGTATCTCTCCTTTAGTTGGTTATCTATGTATCCCTTGGTGTGAGTTATCGTTATGGAATATTAATAAGAAGTCTTATCATTTACATATTGCACATCTTATTTTAGTTTGCAATCTCTATTATATGATTTATCTTGTCATTAGTATTGGTATCACTTTGGGAGCATTGAATAAATCTATTTGGTTTTGGCAAACTTAGCATTGGTCAATAGCAACAACACTTTGAGGTTTAAGTAGAAAAGAGAAATACATGTAGTTGTTTCATTGTCTTTCTTTCTTGTTAGCTCATAGCTTATTATTCTGAAGTTAAAATTGTTTGTGCTTACAAGGAAGATGCATGATTGTTTCTATCACATGTATATTTGTTTGTTTCCCTCAACTCTTATGCTTGCTAATTAACCTTGCTAGCCAAAAACCTATACTGAGAGGGAATACTTCTCGTGCATCCAAATCTTAACCCAAACCTATATCATTTGTGTCCACCATACCTACCTACTACATGGTATTTTCTGCCATTCCAAGTAAATACTTCATGTGCTACCTTTAAACAATTCAAAACTTGTTATCTCTTATTTGTGTCAATGTTTCATAGCTCATGAGGAAGTATGTGGTGTTTTATCTTTCAATCTTGTTGGGCAACTTTCACCAATGGACTAGTGGCTTCATCCGCTTATCCAATAATTTTGCAAAAAGAGCTGGCAATGGGATTCCCAGTCCCAAATTAATTAAACTAAATAGACACTCCTCCATGGTATGTGATTGATGAACGGCACCCGAAGGATTCGGTTAGCCATGGCTTGTGTAAGCAAAGGTTGGGGGGAGTGTCATCATCATAATAAAACTAAAATAAAAAGGCACTCCTTCATGGTATGAGATTGTTGGCAGGCACCCGAGGATTCGGTTAGCCATGGTTTGTGAAAGAAAGGTTGGAAGGAGTGCCACATAAAATTTAAATAATATGGGAGCCGCTCTTTGAAGGTTGTCTGGCAAGGGGGTTAGAGTACCCGCTACCAGTCGTTGACAACAACAGACACCTCTCAAAATGTTACTTTTATTCTCTTTATATGATTTCAAAACTGAAAAAGCTCTAGCACATGATTTAATCCCTGCTTCCCTCTGCGAAGGGCCTGCCTTTTACTTTATGTTGAGTCAGTAAACCTATTTCCCTCCATCTCAAGCAAGCATTTGAGTAGTTGTGATCAAACCATTATATTGTGATTTGCTTTATCATGTCTTTTACTTTTCCTTGTTTAGTTCAAGTTTTATCTGAATGAATATAGCTTTGCAAGTTATCAATGATCATGAGGAGACCATTATGATTGAGTATGCAAGTTGTGCCTTATAAACTTTAACATGAGAGCGCTGCTCAATGACATAAATATAATCTGTTAATTGTTCTCTGACCAAGAACGAAGTTTGCCATCACCAACTATGATTTCTTATGCACCTTTATTTGTGATTACCTTATACTTGTTTCAAGTTGAGTTATATGAGAAAGTTGTTTACTATAATGTCTTGTGTGAATGAATATGATGCTTTTTGTCCGTATTTTATTTATCGACTCTTCACTCCATAAACATGTGGTCCTGTTTACCGAGTTCAGTTTCGCTTGGGGACAAGCGAAGTCTAAGCTTGGGGGGAGTTGATACGTCCAATTTGCATCACTATTTTATATCATAATTTGCTGTTATTCATTGATATATTTCATATTTGGATACAATACTTATGTTATTTCATCTATTTTGCATGTTTCATCATTATTGGAGGATCAAGCACCGGAGCCAGATTCTGCTAGAAAAAGCACCATCAGAACGCAATATTTCGGAAGATCAACTCGTGGAAGGAAATTATACCAAAAATCCTATTTTTCCGGATGACGAAGGAAGCCGAAGGGGAGCCGAGAAGGCCCAAGGTGGGGCCGGACCACGGGCCGGCGCGGCCCATGGCCTGGCCGCGCCACCTTGTGGTGTGGGGGCCCCACAGCCCCTTTCGCCTCCTTTTCTTCGCGAAACCCTTCGTCCCGAAGACCTAAGCCACAGATGGTACCTCACGAAGAGTTACAGCCGCCTCTGCGGGGCGGAGAACACCAGAGAGAAAAGAGCTCTCCGGCGGGCTGAGATCCGCCGGGGAAATTCCCTCCCGGAGGGGGAAATCGACGCCATCGTCACCGTCATCGAGCTGGACATCATCTCCATCACCATCATCATCATCTCCACCATCATCACCGCCGTCTCCACCGCTGGACACCGTCACCGCCGTAGCAATTTGGGTTTGATCTTGATTGTTTGATAGGGGAAACTCTCCCGGTATCGATTTCTACTTGTTGTTGATGCTATTGAGTGAAACCATTGAACCAAGTTTATGTTCAGATTGTTATTCATCATCATATCACCTCTGATCATGTTCCATATGATGTCTCGTGAGTAGTTCGTTTAGTTCTTGAGGACATGGGTGAAGTCTAACTCGTTAGTAGTGAACTATGGTTGAGTAATATTCAATGCTATGATATTTAAGTTGTGGTGTTATTCTTCTAGTGGTGTCATGTGAACGTCGACTACATGACACTTCACCTTTATGGGCCTAGGGGAATGCATCTTGTACTCGTTTGCCAATTGCGGGGTTGCCGGAGTGACAGAAACCTAAACCCCCGTTGGTATATCGATGCAGGAGGGATAGCAGGATCTCAGAGTTTAAGGCTGTGGTTAGATTTATTCTTAATTACTTTCTTGTAGTTGCGGATGCTTGCAAGGGGTATAATCACAAGTATGTATTAGTCCTAGGAAGGGCGGTACATTAGCATAGGTTCACCCACACAACACTTATCATAACAATGAAGATTATTTAGCCATATGTAGCGAAAGCACTAGACTAAAATCCCGTGTGTCCTCGAGAACGTTTGGTCATTATAAGTAAACAACCCGGCTTGTCCTTTGTGCTAAAAAGGATTGGGCCACTCGCTGCAATTGTTACTCTCGCACTTTACTTACTCGTACTTTATTCAACTGTTACATCAAAACCCCCGAATACTTGTCTGTGAGCATTTACAGGGAATCCTTCATCGAAACTGCTTGTCAACACCTTCTGCTCCTCGTTGGGATCGACATTCTTACTTATCGAAAATACTACGATACACCCCCTATACTTGTGGGTCATCAGTGGTTCCCTGGATGATGCTATCGATACTGTCCTCTCCCGATGAATACTGGGCATTGCAGATGAACGGTGTGTCGCTCGATCCCAGCCTGTGCCTAGTGTCGCAGTTCAGGCAGTAATACGAGGTTAATTCCGAAGACGTGGGGTCGTCGGATCCTACCGACATGGAAGACGCGGAGCGTGGAGTCGAAGGCTGGGGCGAACACGTCGATCCTGTCAGACCAGCCGATAGGTCGAGTGATGATGACTCGTTTGGACTCGTCGATCCGGAGATGGGCGATTCCAGCAATCGAAGGATTCCTTCCGCGTTGACGTTGTAGTGGACGCTGCCGAAGGTCATCTCCATGTTTCCTTGTAGATCTGAGAAGTTTGAACGGGAAGAATCGCTGTGCGGAGTAAATTCGTAGGAGCCGAATTGAATCGGGCTCCCCAGGATTGGCGACGATGGTGTCGATGAAGTTGCTGATGAAGCCACCGGTGCCATGATTAGATCTGCCGATAACCGATCTTGTGCCGACAGGGTTCCCACAGACGGCGCCAATTGTCGAGGGTGCTCCTCGGCAATGCCCTCCGATAGGGGCTTAGGGTTGATGGAATCCTGCAAGCTGACACGAGACATCGGTTCACAGACAAGCGGGGAGAGCGATTTACCCAGGTTCGGGGCCCTCGATGAGGTAAAATCCTTACGTCCCGCCCGTCCGTTCTTGATTATGATGATAATGGGTTACAATGGGGTGCCGAATAGTTCGGCTGAGATCTCGTCGAGATAGCTAAGTGCTAGGGTAACCTAGGTCTAAGCTTCTGTTGGCTAAAATCGCTAAGATTGATTGTGTCCCTCGATAGCCCCTCTCCTGGCCTTTATATAGGAGGCCAGGTCTCGAGAGGTCTAATCGAGTACGACTAGGTTTACAGTAGATCTATCTCTAAACTTTCCTTGTTCGGCTCCTTCCGTGTCTTGCACTTCAAAGAACCTTCCGCCGCACCGTCTTAGTGCCCCATCTTGCCATCGAGTACCTTCATGGGCCTCCAGCTGGGTCGTATAGGGTAGAGCAACACTGGTTACCCGAAGGGTAATGCCCACGTCAACTACCCTCGACTACAATACTACGCACCGCCGTTCACCCGCACGTTCTCGTGTGCCACCATCCGATTCTCTAGATCGAGGAACTCGGCCTCTTGCAGGCTCTCCACCTGCGGGAAGTTATGCGGGAAGTTAAGCCTGTTGTGCGGGCGGCGAGCTCGGACGACTAGAAAGTCTCCGGCCACTATTGCTTCATGTCATGGGTTATTTCCGCGGCCCGACGCCCGGACTGTCGTAGCTGCATGCATGGGAAGTTAACTTTATTTTTTTTTTGCCTTCAATCCTCTAAAATATGTTTCAAATTAATTAATTTAACTTTGTCTATATACACATTTATGTACACTAAAACTTAGGGCACGTAGCAAAATTTAGGACTTTTTTTTTTTTGAATCCTCTTCTCATCATATAAGCACGCCGTAAAGAGGAGAGGATGCACGATGACAGCGTCACTTGGCTGTGAAACCACGGCAGAGGAAAGAAAACCCAGCAAACGACGGTTTCCTTGTCCAGAGAAACCAGAGATTGGAGGAGGATGCGTGCGGTTTATTCCGTTACAAACAATTCCAAGCCAGGTGGACTCGACGTCGGCTCCTCGGCCAGGAAACAGGCCACGAAGAGGGTTCCATCCCGGGCCGGGTCGACACGGTCGGCGTCGGCGTCAGCCTGCACCATCTTAATAATTGATTAATCACGCGGCAAGAACGAAGCCTCCATCCTGTGTGGGAAAGCCAGTGACGGCGCGGGCCTAGTGAGAGGAAGAAAAATGAGGCCGTACCTGCCCTCCCTTTCTTCACGATAGGGGTCGAGGATATATGCGGGCGGTGAGCGCCGCCCCGGCCGGGGCCCAACCGGCCAGGCAAGGCGCCGTCCCTGGCGGTGAGGTCATATGCGCTGACGCAGGGCATGGATCATCGGTTCCATCACGCCGCACTGTTTCTTCCTCAGCGGTGCTCCGCCCCGCCTACACTACACCTGCGGTGGTCACTGCTTGTACGGCCGGCCGACTGGCGGCGGCGCTGCCGTGCCGTCCTTCCGTGATTGTCCGCCGGTCACGTACCGGTTCCACAAGCCATGCGTGTCGACCGACCAGGACGCCGCACAGGGCCTGTACCAAAGTTCGTCTGAGATTCGTCTGAACGCGTGGATTGAGAGCAGCCGCGCGCCGGCCGGTCAGCACGCACCGTCCACGAAAACATGTCCATCTTTCGGGAGCGCGCTGGACACTGCAGACGAGCGGGCGGCATCTGATTGGGCCACAGGGGATAAGGACTAGCGAGAGCATCCTATGGAATTCACGGGGAAATGACATTTGGATTTCAGAAAATTGCTGATATTTTTTTTCGAAATGGGGATCAAAGCCCCAACCTCTACATCAATTAATGCACACATCTATTTTATTCAATAATATCAAAGTTTAAAACTATTACAGCTTAAGGATCACATAATGTGGACATAACGATTAACCAGCGAAAAAATAGAAACTTATATCGTCTATGCATCTTGTATCCTTTTAGAAAGCCGCCAGCCACCCTGGTTGTAAATATCCCAAGTAACCATTTCCAGTCGGATACATCCAGAATCTATATGCGCTCGTTGCGCCACTAGTAGAAGATAGGATCACTCGTGGATCCAATGTGTAACCCATACGGATAACCTGTAGATAATGAGCATTCGTACTCCTGTTAAAAACAATATTATTACGACAGTTCCAAATAGCCCACATCAAAGCACAAATACATGTTCGGATATGTTCTTTAGATGCTTTATGAGCCCCATCCAACCAATTTTCAAACATATTTGTGACATTGGTTGGTGGGGGAACATTAAAAGTGAATTGAATAGTTCTCCAAATGAGCCTAGCGAAGGGACAATCAAAAAATAAATGGTTGATAGATTCATTAGCCTCACAAAACACACATTTTTTACAACCATCCCAATTTCTTTTAGCGAGGTTATCTTTGGTTCGAATCACTTTTTTATAAAGAAACCACATGAAGATCTTAATCTTTAGTGGCACTTTAATTTTTCAAATATATTTGTGCAAAAAAACCCGTATGGTCATTCATCAAATCAGCATACATAGACTTCACTGAGAAAGTACTAGAGGTAGTTAAACTCCAAGTAAAAAACATCTGATACACCGTTTATGTTAACCGAGATTAGGCGCTGCAACAAATGCAATCAAAGTTCATACTTGTTAGCGGATAAAGTTCGTCTAAACTCGATATTTATGGGAACCCCCGATAACACATCTACAACCAAAACATTTTTTCGACGCACGATGGTATAAAGAGTTGGATATTGTTGCGCTAAAGATTGCTCTCCTAACCACATGCCCTCCCAAAAGCGTGTTTTCTGCCCATCGCCTAATTTAAATGAACCACGCGCAAAGAATTCGTTTTTCGCACCCATCAACCCTTTCCAAAATTGGGAGTCCGTGCGTTTAGCCGTCACTTGTGATAGCGTTTTATTTCGGAGGTATTTATTATCCAGTAATTTTTTCCATACCCCATCTTCATTTAAGAGCTTAAATAACCATTTGCTGAGTAAGCATCTATTTTTTATATCTAACACTTCCACACCTAAACCACCTTGATCTTTAGGTCGGTATATTATATTCCATTTTTCTAACCGATATTTACGCTTTAATTGATCATTTTGCCAAAAAAATCTAGATCTATAAAAGTCTAATCTTTTCTGTACCCCTTTAAGAAGTCTTCTGTAATGAATAGGCATACCCAAGTATCGAAAGGGAAGAGAATCGGCTTCGCAACCAAATATTTGCTTATATTGTCCCTCTTGCACCTTAGCCTTTCCAAAACAGAAGATTTCACTCTTGTGGAAATTAATCTTAACGCCGGATAATTGCTCGAAGATACACAAAATCAATTTCATGTTAATGGCCTTCTCTAAATTGTGCTCCATGAAAAGAATTTTATCATCAGCATATTGTAGAATGGATAGCCCCCCTTCAACAAGATGAGGGACGAGCCCACGCAACTGGTCATCCGCTTTTTCTCGTGTAATGAGGATTGCCAACATATCGGCCACAATATTAAAAATGATAGGAGAAAGAGGACCCCCAATCTCAAACCTTTCCTAGTTTGAAAATTGTCAATACCCAGATTTTTAAGTCCAGATGCCTGTTATGCCATACATCGCAATCACAGGAATATTGTTGTTGCGAGACATAATAGTTGAATATCATAAGTCATTATTCATTACATACCATAGTCGTCTTACAAATAGAGATAACATGATCCAGTTACACAAATAGTTGATCTGTTGATCAACGAACACACACAAGTTCATAGCGGAAGCGTAAAGATAAAGGGACTCTCTAGTCCACAGGCCAACGCTTGACGTCAGGAGTAGTCCTAGTTGTCGTAGACGTCCTGCTGTCCATCATCTTCAAACTGCTGCTCCTCTTCATAGTCTGGCCATTTGAATAGCCAGGGACACAGCCGTGAGTACTTTAAAGTACTCGCAAACTAATACTAATGTAAGTACTAACATTTCTAGTAAGGGGGTGCTAAGCTCTAGTTTCTTTTGCATAAAGCCAATTTTAGTTCACAAGTATTTGAAATAAAGACCTTTCATGTGCTAACTAACTCAAGTGGGAACATTAGTGTCATTCCCACAACTCAGTTGTGTTTCAAGTCAAAGTCACAATTTCAAGTTCAAATCACAAGTCACCCTTCACATGTCACATTTTTGAAAAGGGTCTGATGACGGAACAGTATGGCCTTTCCAACCGTCCATAACATTTGCTATAATCCGTCAGGGTTAACTGGCCCTGATTTATCACACTCCGTGTGCGGACTACCAACCATAACCTTTCACTTACATACCCTAGTATAGGCATCTCTCCCCATGAGCTTGGCCTCCCAGTGAAGACAAACTGTCGGCCTGGGAACCGCACGAGGCTTGGGCCGGACATTCACCTCATATTCACGTCATATCACATCATTTCATATTTCTTTGGAGGCAGCCCTTGGCATAACCCCGATGACGCTTGTTTAGAGGGAACCCATACTAAGATACATAAATTTCCAGTTAAGCCCTTACCCATAATCAGGTATTGTGGGGGTACTTATAAAATTGGAATGGTATCGCATCCGAACCCAACCATCAGTTTTTGTAAAATTCACCATGTCAATCACCAGTCCTATTCACCTTCAAAATCTTTCAATAGAATGAATCATCATTCCAAGGTTTTCAAAGTCATTTCATTTCACATATTCCCATCTAGAGTAGTCAATTCTTAATTTAGCACTAGCATCTAAGTATGAGGGGTGCTAGGTAATTCGCTTTGCTTCTAGGCTAACCTTGATACTCTTGTACTAATCCAATACTACCAAATGAATCATGAATCAAAAAGTACTTTGATAAAACAAAAGTAAGTAAAGCTTGTAAAGTAAAACCGGGAAATAGGATCATGAACATAAAGTAAATGGGTAATGCCTTGCTCATGGTGAGCTTTGCACTTTGCAAGAGTATTATCTTGCCTTGGTTGGGGAATTGGTCAAAGTGGTCTTCTTCTCCTTGGAAGTAGACCTCCTCCTCCTCTTGATACTCCTCGGTACTAGCGTCTAAAATACGAATACGGGGTACACAATCATCATACCAAACTTATTTACTAAGCACACACATGATTCACACAACTTAAACTAGCATCACACATTACTATTGAGTTGGTGGATGTGTTTTTTTCTTATTTAAGAAAAATAATTTTCTCTCATACTAACTTAGGTGTTATTTTTAATTACTTAGAGAAATAATTTCCTCTCATTATCTTATTAAGATTTAATTTCTCTCATGAATAATATACGACCTAGGTTGACCAAAGTCAACCTCTTCATACTTATCATTTAAGAAAATGATTTAAATGAGGTGTAGCACCTCATACAATTTAATCTCAACATGGTAAAGATTTAATATCATCAAACAATTCATATGAGACCTAAATGGCCAGAGTCTCTACCTCATTTTGAAATGTTTGTGACAAGATTTAAATGAGAGAAAAACTCCCATGTGATTTATTAATAGTTTTGGACAATATCTTTGACTAGAAATAGCCATATAGTCCTTTAATTAAGCTAGGCCATGATCATTCAAAGTAAGCATGGAATATTTTTGCAGAAACAATTAGGGCAAGTGAAATTTGAATTATAGGAGTTGGAATCAACTCAAAAGCATTTTTGGTTGATTTTTAATAATTATTCTAAGTCAGAAAAGTCCCTGTCTTGTTTATTTTTATACTTTAATTCTATAACAGATCTAGGGTTCAAACCAGTGGCATGTTGTAGAACTTTTCACTAGATTTCCAAAAATATGAAATTTGTTAAATTTGGCCAAGCCAAACAGATTCTATGAATTTTCAAAGTTGGAGCCAGTATTGAATTTGAATTGAATTGATTAAACCGAATTTGAATTTAACGGGCTGGCGGGAAACAGAGTGGGCCGAAACTATTTGAAATGCAGCAATTCAGCCCAGTAACGCGTCCAGCGTGCGTGGGCTTGCTGACAACATGGGGGCCACCAGTCAGCGACTGTGTAATCCCGAATCGGTATGAGTCATTGTGGGGCGTAGGATTAGAAAGCAGATCGACGGCTCGAAGCCATCATCTTCTCCGGCGAGAGAGGGTTACGGGCACGGCGGCGCTAGGGGGTCGGAGGGCTAACCAGGGCTCCCGCGGTGGCTGGCAGTATGCTCGGGGAAGGTGTAGTCGACGGCGAAGCTCCTGGTACCGGCGGCGGCTCCTGGAACGGCTCCAATCGATGGCGATGTTCACCAGGCTTCCGCGGCTCCGATCTTCAAATTGCGGCGACTCCGGCGATGATTCGATGGGTGGAGTGGTGGTGAAGAGTCAGGGATGGGAGGAGAGGAAGGTGTGGTGCCTGGATTGCTCTGGGGAGGCCGTTATTTATAGGGGAGCTTGGGTGCTGCGGGGCAGGGTTGAAGTCGACAAGCGCGCGGCGATTCCGGCGAGCGGTTGGGCTAGGCGAGGGTGCGGTCGTGTTCTCCTCGTCACGGCGACTCAGTGAGCGTCAACGGCGCGGTAGGGTAGGGTGTACGTTGGTCGCGCGCGCGCGTGTACTGACGCGGCCGTGGCGGGCGGAATCGTCCTCTCCGGCGACGGCGGGTACAGGCAAGTGACGCGAGCGTGTCCGGTGCGCTCCACGTGGCATGGCGAGTACCATGGCGAGCGGAGGCGGTCGGGGTACGGCGGGGTACGGTGATGCAACGCGTGGCCTGTGATGTCCACGGCGTACTTGTGCGACGCCAGCGGCATGGTCTGGCCGTGGCTGAGGAAGAAGGGAGAGAGGGGTGGCTCGACGTGTAGCACATGGCCGGCATGGCCATGGCTATGCCATGTGTGTCCTCCCTCTTAGGGTTGTTGTGCATTGGTTGGGTGTAGAGGGCACCAGGGAACCAGGGTGAGTGAAATAGGGCACTAGGGTTGGCCAAAACATTATTTTAACTAGGGTTTGAAATTATTCCATATTTAAAATTTGTAAAGTTTGCCCAAATTTGGTTGAGCTCAAATGGATTCAAAATTTGGAAGTGGTGAGTTTGGTTAAGTTGTAAATGACCAGAGACAACCATGTGTGGTGGTGGAATTTGAAAAATCAAAGAATAGCAAAATTTGACAAAGTGGGATTGTTGCTCATATTAAAAAGTCTCAACTTTGCATGAGCATAGTTTTTGATCCAAGATGATTTTGGCATGGTGTTCTTTACCAAATTTGTTCACCTTGATGTGCTCTTGGATGACATGCAAAGAATTGGGAAAGTTTAGTTTGAAAAACTTGAGATAGAGGGGCTCAAAGTAGTGACCAGATTATAAAAGACATATTTGACCATTATTCTATGTGTTCACAAATTGAGTTTAAATTTGATTTGATTTGTGTTTCTTTGATTCCAAAAGTTGTAATAAGTGTTTAGTAACATAATACAACTAATGGTGAAGGCCAAAATGGTCTAGGTCAAAGATTTGGAAAAATGGCATAAACCATATGTGAGGGTTTTGTGATTTCCTACTTCTTATTCTTTTATTTTTCTTTGCTTCATTTTGACAAGAGTGAGGTTTATTTGGTGTTAGATTGAGTTGGGTAAAAGGTTCAAACCATTTTAGGACAATGGGGATGCCTAGGGTAAGATTTGATATTTTGGCTAAGTGCCACATATACCTCTATGCATATGTTTGATTTTATTTTGTTTCTCACTTGAATTGGTTGGTAAGTACTTGGTTGAGTGTGTTGAGGTATTTCCAAACCATCTACCAAGGTAGACAAACAAAGTTCATCATTTTGCAAAAATAGCCATAGGCTTACATATGCCTTTTTCTTATTTAAGATCTTTCCTTTTTATTTTGTTTTTCAAAGATTGGTGACAAGAGGGATGGGGTTTTGGGTTTAGTAAGTTTTGCAATGGTTCACCACCATTTAGCAAAGTAAGAAAGGTAGGGTTCAAAATTTACATATTAGGGCTATGTGCCCACATATGTCTTTTCTTTTATTTTAGGTTTCTCAAAATAGATCCCCTTGGTTTTGAGAAGGTCAGGGTTTAGGGTTTTTCTTATTTGATTTCTTTCTCTTTTATTTTATTTGGTTTGCGATCTTCACTTGATCACTTTAGGGTTTTAGGGTTTATTACCTAAGCATAAGAACACTCATCATGGCAAAACACAAATACTAGGTATGAGCACTATGCATAGCACCCCATGTAAGAAAAGTTTTTGTTGGTTCTCATTTTTGGAAAAAAAGAAATTCATTTTCTCTTTGTTGTAAAATTTGGGATGTTACAAACCCTTCCCCCTTAAACAAATCTCGTCCCAAGATTTTAAGAAAAGTTAGGTTCCTAAGAGAGATTAGGCGATATGATTTAACAGGAAAACATACTCTGCATGGTCTGGGGTGCTTCCTGGGTTTCAGCTGCATTCATGTGGTAGAGGCGGCCGTTGCGGTTGTTCTGGTTCCTTCGGGCTGCGAAGCGGCGCTGTTGCTGAGCAGGTGCAGCGGTATTGGCGGCGATCTTGGCAAGCTTCTTGGGGCACTCATTGGAGTAGTGACCCACAACTCCACATTCATAGCAGTTGATGGTGGACTTGTCCTTGGGGTTGACGGGAGCAGTGTTGCTTCCAGTCATTTGGGCAATATTGGGGTTGTTGTTGGTGGTGGTGGTGGTGTTGTGGTTGTTGTTGTTGTTACCTCCGGGCTTCGGGGGTCCTCTGTTGTTGTTGGTGTAGCTTGGGCGGTAAGTCTGGGCCGTGGGCTTGTTGTATCTGGGAGTAAATCCTCCAGATGAGTTGTTGCGGTACTTCTGGGTATTGCTGGACCCATGCTGGTTCATCATCCGGCGCTTACGGTTCTCATTGGCTTGGTGAAGTTTCCCTTCCATCTGGATGGCGAGTCCACCAGGGCTTCTAGGTCAGCAAAGGGAATGTTGACCAGTACAGTCTGCATCTCGTCGTGTAATCCGTTCAGAAATCTTTCTTTCCGCTTCTCATTGGTGTCGGTTTCGTCCGGGGCGTACCTTGACAAAGTGAGGAATCTGTCGCGGTATTCTACCACGGACATTTTGCCTTGCTTGAGTTCGCGGAACTCGTCTCTCATCTTCTTGATCAGTCCTTGGGGCACATGGTATTTGCTAAACTTGGTCTTGAAGTCCTCCCAGGTCATCATCTGTCCCGCATTCATTGCGCGAGCGCTTGTCCACCAGGCTCGTGCAGGTCCTGACAGGTAGTGGGTGGCGAACAGTACTTTCTCTGTGGCTTCAACTCCAGCAACTTCAAGGTTGTTCTCCATTGTCTGGAGCCAGTCATCTGCGTCGAGGGGCTCTTCGGTCTTGCTGAAAATAGGTGGGTTGGTGTTTTGAAAGTTCTTCAGTTTTGACCCAGGGTGGTCGTGGTTTCCATGGCCGTTGTTGTTCTGAGCAATCTGCTGCAGTGCGGCAATGTTGGCTTGGCGTTCAGCTCTTTCGGCTTCTCGGTCAGCCATCATCATCTCTAGCATCTGCATCATGGCGTCTTGGTTGGCGTTGTGGGTTGGTGGGGCCATCTGAATATTGAGGTAGATGATAAGATAAGAGGGAAATTTCTATGGTTTGTTTGATTTAAAGTTCAAAAAGTTCAAAACTTGAAAACTCGGAGTAGTGTTGAGGGGGTAAAAACCAAGCAACACTTTTTCATTCATACCAAACATCACACATTACAAATCTAACACGCCGTTGGTTTGAAGAACCATTCATTCGCTCTACGATACAAGGGGATCCTGATACAACTCACACCTACTAAAGTGCTTTAATGATACTACTCTTCAGGGGGGAATTCTTCGTCTTCATGGGTAATGTGCTTGGGGAGAGGCGAGGGCGTTGTCCAAATCCCTGCAGGTTTTGTACATCCTGAAGTCCTGGTGTGCTACATAGTGGTTCATCTCCGTGTGTGGTGGCATGGTCATCGATCTTCCCATGGAGTTATGTCTTGGGTAGTAGATGAAGCGAGTGTTCCGGATCTTGTTCTCATTTTGTCCACATAGACGGGCAATGGCTTCTTGCATAGCTCTGACTAGTCCTTCCTTCCAGGTGCTTCCCGTTACAGAAAACCATATGGTTTCCCATATCGGGGCTCCATGCTTTCTTCGTAGATCTGTAGACACTTCCCACCGAGGGGGTCCTCCCAACTGATCATTGAGAGGTGTTCCGAAGAACTCGGGATACGGGTGTCCTAGATATTCCACTAGTTGCTTCAAACCCTTTTCGAACCTTAGGTCGCCTCCGTGACCAGACTGATAGAACTCCCATTGGTACTCCATCTGTGAGCAATTAGGATAAGTAAGTTAATGAAGTGATCAAGTGTGCAAAATTTTATGTAGACTTACCAAGAAAGGTAGAGCATGGGTTTCTTATTTTGGAAAAGATCTCAATGGTAAGAGTGAGAATAAGTTTCATAAATATTCACTTCATTGGTATTTAAACTAAGTTTTTCAGACGTCCATTCTAACTAGGGTCTCCTAAGGTCAAACAATGGCTCTGATACCAACTTGTCAACACCCGGATTTTTAAGTCCAGATGCCTGTTATGCCATACATCGCAATCCCAGGAATATTGTTGTTGCGAGACATAACAGTTGAATATCATAAGTCATTATTCATTACATACCATAGTCGTCTTACAAATAGAGATCACATGATCCAATTACACAAATAGTTGATCTATTGATCAACGAACACACACAAGTTCATAGCGGAAGTGTAAAGATAAAGGGACTCTCTAGTTCACAGGCCAACACTTGACGTTAGGAGTAGTCCTAGTTGTCGTAGACGTCCTGCTATCCATCATCTTCAAACTGCTGCTCCTCTTCATAGTCTGGCCATTTGAATAGCCAGGGACACAGCCGTGAGTACTTTAAAGTACTCGCAAACTAATACTAATGTAAGTACTAACATTTCTAGTAAGGGGTGCTAAGCTCTAGTTTCTTTTGCATAAAGCCAATTTTAGTTCACAAGTATTTGAAATAAAGACCTTTCATGTGCTAACTAACTCAAGTGGGAACATTAGTGTCATTCCCACAACTCAGTTGTGTTTCAAGTCAAAGTCACCATTTCAAGTTCAAATCACAAGTCACCCTTCACATGTCACATTTTTGAAAATGGTCTGATGACGGAACAGTATGGCCTTTCCAACCGTCCATAACCATGGACGCGGCTATTCGAATAGTTCTGCACTCTGCAGAGGTCGTACACTTGTGCCACAACATTTGCAATAATCCGTCGTGGTTAATCGGCCCTCGATTTATCACACTCCGTGTGCGGACTACCAACCATAACCTTTCACTTACATACCCTAGTATAGGCATCTCTCCCCATGAGCTTGGCCTCCCAGTGAAGACAAACTGTCAGCCTGGGAACTGCACAGGGCTTGGGCCGGACATTCACCTCATATTCACGTCATATCACATCATTTCATATTTCTTTGGAGGCAGCCCTTGGCATAACCCCGATGATGCTTGTTTAGAGGGAACCCATACTAAGATACATAAATTTCCAGTTAAGCCCTTACCCATAATCAGGTATTGTGGGGGTACTTATAAAATTGGAATGGTATCGCATCCGAACCCAACCATCAGTTTTTGTAAAATTCACCATGTCAATCACCAGTCCTATTCACCTTCAAAATCTTTCAATAGAATGAATCATCATTCCAAGGTTTTCAAAGTCATTTCATTTCACATATTCCCATCTAGAGTAGTCAATTTTTAATTTAGCACTAGCATCTAAGTATGAGGGGTGCTAGGTAATTCGCTTTGCTTCTAGGCTAACCTTGATACTCTTGTACTAATCCAATACTACCAAATGAATCATGAATCAAAAAGTACTTTGATAAAACAAAAGTAAGTAAAGCTTGTAAAGTAAAACTGGGAAATAGGATCATGAACATAAAGTAAATGGGTAATGCCTTGCTCATGGTGAGCTTTGCACTTTGCAAGAGTATTATCTTGCCTTGGTTGGGGAATTGGTCAAAGTGGTCTTCTTCTCCTTGGAAGTAGACCTCCTCCTCCTCTTGATACTCCTCGGTACTAGCGTCTAAAATACGAATACGGGGTACACAATCATCATACCAAACTTATTTACTAAGCACACACATGATTCACACAACTTAAACTAGCATCACACATTACTATTGAGTTGGTGGATGTGTTTTTTTTCTTATTTAAGAAAAATAATTTCCTCTCATACTAACTTATGTGTTATTTTGAATTACTTAGAGAAATAATTTCCTCTCATTATCTTATTAAGATTTAATTTCTCTCATGAATAATATATGACCTAGGTTGACCAAAGTCAACCTCTTCATACTTATCATTTAAGAAAATGATTTAAATGAGGTGTAGCACCTCATACAATTTAATCTCAACATGGTAAAGATTTAATATCATCAAACAATTCATATGAGACCTAAATGGCCAGAGTCTCTACCTCATTTTGAAATGTTTGTGACAAGATTTAAATGAGAGAAAAACTCCCATGTGATTTATTAATAGTTTTGGACAATATCTTTGACTAGAAATAGCCATATAGTCCTTTAATTAAGCTAGGCCATGATCATTCAAAGTAAGCATGGAATATTTTTGCAGAAACAATTAGTGCAAGTGAAATTTGAATTATAGGAGTTGGAATCAACTCAAAAGCATTTTTGGTTGATTTTTTATAATTATTCTAAGTCAGAAAAGTCCCTGTCTTGTTTATTTTTATACTTTAATTATATAACAGATCTAGGGTTCAAACCAGTGGCATGTTGTAGAACTTTTCACTAGATTTCAAAAAATATGAAATTTGTTAAATTTGGCCAAGCCAAACAGATTCTATGAATTTTCAAAGTTGGAGCCAGTATTGAATTTGAATTGAATTGATTAAACCGAATTTGAATTTAACGGGCTGGCGAGGAAACGAAGTGGGCCGAAACTATTTGAAATGCAGCAATTCAGCCCAGTAACGCGTCCAGCGCGCGTGGGCTTTCTGACAGCATGGGGGCCACCAGTCAGCGACTGTGTAATCCCGAATCGGTATGAGTCATTGTGGGGCGTAGGATTAGAAAGCAGATCGACGGCTCGAAGCCATCATCTTCTCCGGCGAGAGAGGGTTACGGGAACGGCGGCGCTAGGAGGTCGGAGGGCTAACCAGGGCTCCCGCGGTGGCTGGCAGTATGCTCGGGGAAGGTGTAGTCGACGGCGAAGCTCCTGGTACCGGCGGCGGCTCCTGGAACGGCTCCAATCGACGGCGATGTTCACCAGGCTTCCGCGGCTCTGATCTTCAAATTGCAGCGACTCCGGTGATGATTCGATGGGTGGAGTGGTGGTGAAGAGTCAGGGATGGGAGGAGAGGAAGGTGTGGTGCCTGGATTGCTCTGGGGAGGCCGTTATTTATAGGGGAGCTTGGGTGCTGCGGGGCAGGGTTGAAGTCGACAAGCGCGCGGCGATTCCGACGTGCGGTTGGGCTAGGCGAGGGTGCGGTCGTGTTCTCCTCGTCACGGCGACTCAGTGAGCATCAACGGCGCGGTAGGGTAGGGTGTACGTTGGTCGCGCGCGCGCGTGTACTGACTCGACCGTGGCGGGCGGAATCGTCCTCTCCGGCGATGGCGGGTACAGGCAAGTGACGCGAGCGTGTCCGGCGCGCTCCACGTGGCGTGGCGAGTACCATAGCGAGCGGAGGCGGTCGGGGTACGGCGATGCAACGCGTGGCCTGTGATGTCCGCGGCGTACTTGTGCGACGCCAGCGGCATGGTCTGGCCGTGGCTGAGGAAGAAGGGAGAGAGGGGTGGCTCGACGTGTAGCACATGGCTGGCATGGCCATGGCTATGCCATGTGTGTCCTCCCTCTTAGGGTTGTTGTGCATTGGTTGGGTGTAGAGGGCACCAGGGAACCAGGGTGAGTGAAATAGGGCACTAGGGTTGGCCAAAACATTATTTTAACTAGGGTTTGAAATTATTCCATATTTAAAATTTGTAAAGTTTGCCCAAATTTGGTTGAGCTCAAATGGATTCAAAATTTGAAAGTGGTGAGTTTGGTTAAGTTGTAAATGACCAGAGACAACCATGTGTGGTGGTGGAATTTTAAAAATCAAAGAATAGCAAAATTTGACAAAGTGGGATTGTTGCTCATATTAAAAAGTCTCAACTTTGCATGAGCATAGTTTTTGATCCAAGATGATTTTGGCATGGTGTTCTTTACCAAATTTGTTCACCTTGATGTGCTCTTGGATGACATGCAAAGAATTGGGAAAGTTGAGTTTGAAAAACTTGAGATAGAGGGGCTCAAAGTAGTGACCAGATTATAAAAGACATATTTGACCATTATTCTATGTGTTCACAAATTGAGTTTAAATTTGATTTGATTTGTGTTTCTTTGATTCCAAAAGTTTTAATAAGTGTTTAGTAACATAATACAACTAATGGTGAAGGCCAAAATGGTCTAGGTCAAAGATTTGGAAAAATGGCATAAACCATATGTGAGGGTTTTGTGATTTCCTACTTCTTATTCTTTTATTTTTCTTTGCTTCATTTTGACAAGAGTGAGGTTTATTTGGTGTTAGATTGAGTTGGGTAAAAGGTTCAAACCATTTTAGGACAATGGGGATGCCTAGGGTAAGATTTGATATTTTGGCTAAGTGCCACATATACCTCTATGCATATGTTTGATTTTATTTTGTTTCTCACTTGAATTGGTTGGTAAGTACTTGGTTGAGTGTGTTGAGGTATTTCCAAACCATCTACCAAGGTAGACAAACAAAGTTCATCATTTTGCAAAAATAGCCATAGGCTTACATATGCCTTTTTCTTATTTAAGATCTTTCCTTTTTATTTTGTTTTTCAAAGATTGGTGACAAGAGGGATGGGGTTTTGGGTTTAGTAAGTTTTGCAATGGTTCACCACCATTTAGCAAAGTAAGAATGGTAGGGTTCAAAATTTACATATTAGGGCTATGTGCCCACATATGTCTTTTCTTTTATTTTAGGTTTCTCAAAATAGATCCCCTTGGTTTTGAGAAGGTCAGGGTTTAGGGTTTTTCTTATTTGATTTCTTTCTCTTTTATTTTATTTGGTTTGTGATCTTCACTTGATCACTTTAGGGTTTTAGGGTTTATTACCTAAGCATAAGAACACTCATCATGGCAAAACACAAATACTAGGTATGAGCACTATGCATAGCACCCCATGTAAGAAAAGTTTTTGTTGGTTCTCATTTTTGGAAAAAAAGAAATTCATTTTCTCTTTGTTGTAAAATTTGGGATGTTACAAAAATAATAGCCAATGTCGTCATTAACCTTTGTTCCAACTGACCCTCCCTGAACGAACTTTGCAACAATTTCGCACCACTCTGGTGAGAAGCCTTTGATGCGCATTGTTTGTTGAAGGAATGGCCATTTAACTTTATCATAGACTTTTTCGAAGTCAATTTTAAAAATAACTCCATCCATTTTCTTCCGATGAAGTTCATGGATGGTCTCATGCAAAACAACTACTTCTTCGAGTATATATCGCCCTGGCATGAATGCGATTGTGTAGGCTTAATCACTGTATGGGCAATCTTAGTCACTCTATTAGTGCCTACTTTAGTGAAAACTTTAAAACTCACATTAAGTAGATATATAGGCCTATATTGTTGAATTTGAACCGCATCTTCTTTTTTAGGCAAAAAAGTTATCACCCCAAATGTCGAGGGTACTCGTTAAGAGTCCCTACCGACAGCCGCACTCGATTCCTCTCCAATATGGAATGATATGCGTTAAGAGTCCCACCGAAGTTCCGGAAGGGAGCCGAGTATTGTTGAATATAGCAGCTCGAGTTGCTGCCCACTCTTCTTCTGCAATAGTGTAATCGTTGTCATCATTGTTGGCGTTGTTTTCGGCGTTGCGGCGCCTACTAGCATGTGGTGTGCGCTCTCCTTCTTCTCCTTCGTCCGCTGTATTGAGGATAGCGTAGATCTGATGATGCGCCACCCTCCAACTGGATGTCCTGGCAGCGCTGTCGATACTTTCCTCACCCGAAGAGTAGTTGGCGCTACAGACAAATGGCGTGTCGTCTGAGCCCAACCCGTGCCTGGTATCGCAGTTTAAGCAGTAATACGAAGTCATGTTGGATGACAGAGAATCATAGGATATTGATCGGGGGGTCATTGGCGGTGAAGAGTTTGTCAATGCAGATAATTCAGTCGACAGATCGACCGGGACCGGAGTCGACGCGGTTGATCCTTTCGCTGACGAGGATGGAGTCTTTGCTGAGTTGGAGACGATCGGTTCGGGCAGCCGAAAGATGCCCTCGGTGTTGATGCTGTAGTGGACCCTCCCGAACGTCATGCCCAACCCTCCTTGTAGATCTGAAAAGTCCGGGCGAGACGACTCGCTGTGCGGAGTAAAATCAAAGGAACTGAATCGAATCGAGTTCCCTGAGCTTGGCGATGAAGGGGCCGACGACAACGCCGGCGATGCTGATGAAGTTGCTGATGACCTGGCCGAAACAGCCGATGCCGGGTCTTGCGCCAACAGGTTTCCCACAGACAGCGCCAATTGTCGAGGGTACTCCTCGACAATGCCCACCTCGAGGGGCTTAGGGTTGACAGAATCTTGCATGCTGACACGAGTCATCGGATACCAAACAAACGGGGAGAGAGATTTTACCCAGATTTGGGGCCCTCGATGAGGTAAAACCCTTACTTCCTGCTTGTCTGATCTTGATTATCGAGAATATCGGGTTACAATGGGGTAGCCGAAGACTTCGACTATGAACTCGTCGAGAGGCTAAGATTTCGTATGACCTAGCTCTAGGTTATGGCTAAGTTGATTGTGTGTCCCTCGGCAGACCCTCTCCTGGCCCTTATATCATGAGCCAGGTCTCGAGAGGTCTGTCCGGGTACGACTAGGTTACAAAGAGTTATATGTCTAAACTTTCCTTGTTTCTTCGTCTTCTTGCCTTGTTCTTCAAGAATCCTTCTTTGGAACCGACATAACGGCCCGCCTTGGTTGGTGGATGATCTTCATGGGCCCCTGGTTGGGTCGTAGGAGGTAGTGTAATACTAGTTACTGGAAGGGTAATGCCCACATCAGTAGCCCCTGAGTGACTGGTCGAAGAAGCTTCGGGCAAGGACTAAAGTTATCTTATGTCGAACATTCATAATTGCCGGAAGATCTTGAGTTCTTTGAAACAAAAACACATTTTTTTCTCGGGTGCGCGTCCAGCGCTCCCGATGGGAGTAGCCCCTGAGGCTAAGGACGGGTGCTTGCAACCGTGCGTGATATGGGGTTGCCCGATCTTCTCAGTAAGCGAGGTGGTGATGATGATCACGGGATGAACACATCAGAGATAACTTGATGAGTAAGTGGATGATAACTTGTATGACACAAAGAGATCTCTCGATTGGTCCCTGTCGCCAGTGCAACAGCTCTCAACCCTGCAAGATATTCGCAACTCCACACATTTGCGCACGTAGCCGCCAACCACGAAGCGGTAAGTTGCAACCGTCTAATTCCCTATGGAACAGCAGATCACACAAGACTTTTCAGGGTATACACCAATATCAATGCAATATGGTGTATGAATTCGATAGAGTTGCAAAGCAATCAACTATGAACTAGGGTTTATCTTAAACGTGGTCTAAACCTAATTTGGGGGCATCCTGGGCACTTATATAGGGGTTCAGGACGACCAAGGTTCGAGAAAATACAAGAATAACCGACCCAGATCGGGATCTGGTCGAGACAGACTCGGACACGGCCGGCTCAGGAGCTGGTCGACCGGGCCTGGGACAGGGTCAGGCCGGTTGAAACCGGGCCTGGCGCCGGGTGGTGACCGGGCTACTGTTCCAGGCATACTGGATAGTGCCCGGTTGGCACAAGCGTGGCGTCCGGGTTGGACTGGACGGATTCGGCGTGGAAGCCGGTCGTACCGGGGCTGGGACCGGGTGGCCCGGTGGCACGGCCGGTCTGACCGGGCTGGCGCCGGCCTGAACTGCATCTCCTCCTTTCGCGCATTCCTCCCGCTCCTCCCTCGCGCGTCCATGGGATGTCTTCATGTCCAGCTCCATGTCCAGCTTCACGTCCATCTTCTTGTCCAGTTGATCCTCTCCTCCTCGTGCAATGCTTGCTTCCTCTTCATACCTGATCATACATAAGTAATACGACTTAGGCAGTATAAAGTTCTCATCGATCAAAGTATCACTTAGGAACAAGTTCACTTGTTGTTTAAGTAGCTTCGCACGAGCGCATGTCATTGGTCCAATCCTGTCTTCATTGGACTTGAGCTTCACAGCAGCATCGTCTTCATCTTGTAATGACGGAGGTAGTAGTGTAGTAGGGTGTCCTCATCAGTGCATAGACTCAAGTTGCACTACTCGAATGCTATTTATGTTGTCGATGTTTTCTGCAAACTGACGTGGTCATCCGATACCTTTTGTATATCGGGTCTTCAGTACCATCGAATTAGGCCATGCCTGTTGATTGTATGTAAAGGATTTTGAGTAACGTGCCCAGTTTTACTCGATAAATCGACACTGGTTAACTGCCAATGGCACAACAACGTTACTCTACTCAGAATCAAGTCCCCGGGCATGACTCTGGAAATAATTTGAAATCTTCGAGTCCTTAGCCTTTTATCGGGTGCGCGTCCAGCGCTCCCGATGGGAGTAGCCCCCGAGTCTAGGGACGGATGCTTGCAACCGTGCGTAGACTCAAGTCGGGCAACTCGATGTTTTAATTTCCTTCGGATGCTTCATGACGAGTCGATACCTTTCATGACATCATCAATGACGTTGCTACTGCGGCAGTTCGATTGACAGGTCGTGACTGGACTGGCCCACCCTACTTCTGCGCGGTCAGTTAGGAAATGACTAGTCCTTGCGCATTGACCGAGTCACATAGGCATCCCCAATGGGACTGCCGAAGAAGGTACCCGGGGTTTACTGAAGGCCCACGACCCGAAGTTTTACATAGTTTGGAAAGATAGAGTTGTACTAGGAATATCAACTTGTAAATATCGCGGGATGGTTTACGAAACCCTCCCGGACTCTGTAACTTGTACATCACGAAACCCTCGGCTCCGCCTCCTATATAAGGGGGAGTCGAGGGACAAAGAGAGGATCGATTCATTGTGTTCCGCAACCCTAGTCTTCATAGCAGTCGAGTACTTTCCTGCTGAAACCTTCGAGATCTACTTGCCCTCTACTTCCAACTAAACCCTAGTCTACAACCCGCAGGCATTGATAAGTTAATGCCTTATCAATTGGCGCCGTCCGTGGGGATTAGAGGCGACAAGGTTCTGATCTCGATGGCACATTCGACATCATCAACATCTTCGGTAGCAAGCAACGCGATGGATCGAGGTAAATAGATCGAAACCAATCTAGTCGATTTTGTTCCTCACCCACCCTCCCGTATGGATGCATATGCGTATCTGGATGAGCCCATGGACATGGCGTTCGGAAAGTTCCACTTCCGCGTCGGGAAGGAAGGATCTCATCGTCTCGCAAGATCGGATTCGGCGGGATCGGATGCAGCTGGTTCCGGTTCATCAGGATCGATTTCATCGTTCGAATCTGGCGATGAAGAGATTTCGTTGGCAATCTCCACCAAGCTTGCATCAAGCGGTGAATTTATCAAGATCTTCAACAACATATCCGTCGGGTCGTTTGCGGACTCAAATATAAGCAGCGATTCCGACAGCATCGACGCCTTCGATTTCATCGACAGGTCCACTATTGTTGGAGTGGTCTTCACCGATCTATATAATGGTGTCACCAATCCCGACAAAGATCAAAGTTCAAAGTATCATCAAATATACGCAATAGGGGATACAAGTCTCCCACAAGAAGAAACATCAGAAAAATTCGATGACGCAGGGAATCCATATGTCGACCCCGCGGA
Source organism: Lolium rigidum (assembly GCF_022539505.1). NCBI lineage: Eukaryota > Viridiplantae > Streptophyta > Magnoliopsida > Poales > Poaceae > Lolium > Lolium rigidum. The sequence goes on from NC_061513.1 coordinate 130,742,529, forward strand.
TCTTACGCGAGGTTTGGGAACCAAATATATTGGACCTGAAACACGGGAGATGGTGCAATTCCCGCAAACAGTGTGGGATAGAGTCACAAGAGCCATTGATGGCACAGAGCCAATGACTGTAACGGCGACAGCTGAAGAGCTACAGGCATATCAATATAGACTCGCCCGTACTAGGCGGGAGCTTGCAAAACAGAAAATTGAGCTAGATAGGAGGCAAGCCGCGGCTTCCGCGTCAAGCAGGCGAAGGGCGGAGTTGAGCCGACAATCAAGGACTTCCGGAGATAGTCACAGATCAGCTCAAAACAGAGCAAGATCTCGGCTGCAAAATATACCTGAGGCTGAAAGGGAGACCTTGATCCAGAACCTCGACATGTCTTTCATGTCAATCGACACGAGAGGGAACATTATCCCAAAAACCCCGGAAGCAGGATATATGGCGACACAGGCCTTCATACTGGCGAACAGGCCACCGGCAGGAGATCCAAGAGAGGCACTGTATAACATGGCTTTGGCAGGAGTAGGAGTCATTGGAACTGCGTTTGCAAGTGCGAGCACAACTCCCGAAGGTGCCGCAAGACAAAATAGTCCACGACCTACAGGGGCAGTCCAACAACCCTCAAGAACATCGGCTAGAGATACAGTGGCGCATACACGAGTTGACAGGGCGCGCCAAGAAAGGAGAGAATGTCGGCAATCACCTGAAGGGGATATCTATGTTATGTTGACTATAGTAGTCATCGACTTCCATTTTGTAAAACCTGCTTATATGCGGTGACAACTTATCTATGTTATGTTGACTATGTTGTAATCAGATGAGAACATATGAACAATTGATATTGTAAGAGTTTAATCCATATCAGAGTCATGTGTGCTATTATTTATGTGGTATGCATTTATGATTGTGTCGAATATGAGAATATAGTGAGTTTTTCCATTCATATATCTAAATTACTGAAATGTTGGTCGGCAAAAGAAACACCGACCGACTGTTAGAAAGAAGCATTCTCTGGTAAGTGCTAACAGAAAGTTGGTCGGTAAAACTAACCTCGTCCGAAGTTCGGTCGGCAAAGAAATGTTGGACGGGAAACCATTGCCGGTCGGCAAAGAAAACGTCGGTCGGGAAAGCTGGAGGAATGGTGTCGAACCGTCGGTCGGCAAACCTATGTCGGTCGGGAAAGGCCTTTGCCGACCGGACTTACAGTGACCGACAACGTTGGTCGGCAAAACTAATCCCCGACCGACTTTCTGTTGGCGTAAGCGGCTTTCCCGACCAACTTAGCAGTTGGTGTTCTAGTGTTGTGGTGTAGTGGATGACGAAGATTTGTGTGGACTCCCTTGTTTCACCCGACGAGTTCGCAAAACGCGAGTACCGTCAGAATTCAAGTTGCCTGATAGTTATAAGAAATTCGACGGATTGCAAGATCCCGAGGATTGGTTGGTTGATTACCTGGAAACAGTAAAGCTAACAGGTGGAACTAAGGCGACAGCTATGCAAAGCATACAGGTGTATCTAAGTGGCGCAGCTAGATCTTGGATCAAGAAGTTACCACCTGGATCTATCGACAGTTGGGAAACCTTCGAGGACCTATTCGTAAAGAATTTCTTATCCACATGCAAGAAACGCGCGTCAATAGAGGAGTTGAGAGCCTGTCGACAGAAGTATGACGAGTCGATGAGAGCGTACATACAGAGGTGGAATATTATCAAAAACTCAGTGGAAAATGTATCTGATGAGAGAGCGATAGATGCTTTTGTCGATGGGATCCGAAGGAAGGACTTCATCGAGGACCTCGGAAGGACTAAATCAAAGACAATAGCGGCACTCATGGAGATAGCTAATCGGTGGGCAGATGGAGAGGATGCTGTCAACAACAAGCAACATAGGTCGCCAGAGGAGGATCGTAACAGGACCTTCCAAAATAGACGATGTTTTCCTCGTCAGTATTCAGATCACAACGGTCCCGGCCAAATATCGGCCGGCTTCCGAGGAAATAATGAAGGAAACAATCGAGAGGATTATCAAAAGAGCGGTGAGCAGCGGGATGGTTCCCGCGAAAATAGGCAAAATAATGGTCCAAGGTTCCAGAGGCCGTTGATGGCGCGTGATGCACACGTCCGTTGGGAACCCCAAGAGGAAGGTGTGATGCGCACAGCAGTAAGTTTTCCCTCAGAAAGAAACCAAGGTTATCGAACCAGTAGGAGATGAAGGCCACGTGAAGGTTGTTGGTGGAGGAGTGTAGTGCGGCGCAACACCGGGGATTCCGGCGCCAACGTGGAACCTGCACAACACAATCAAAATACTTTGCCCCAACTTAACAGGTGATGTTGTCAATCTCACCGGCTTGTCGTAAACAAAGGATTAAACGTATGGTGTGGAGAATGATGTTTGTTTGCAAAGAACAACGAGAGAACAATGATTGCGGTAGATTGTATTTCAGATGTAAAAGAATGGACCGGGGTCCACAGTTCACTAGTGGTGTCTCTCCAATAAGATAAATAGCATGTTGGGTGAACAAATTACGGTTGGGCAATTGACAAATAGAGAGGGCATAACAATGCACATACATATCATGATGACTACTATGAGATTTACTTAGGGCATTACGACAAAGAACATAGACTGCTATCCAGCATGCATCTATGCCTAAAAAGTCCACCTTCGGGTTAGCATCCGCACCCCTTCCAGTATTAAGTTGCAAACAACAGACAATTGCATTAAGTATTGTGTGTAATGTAATCAACACAAATATCCTTAGACAAAGCATTGATGTTTTATCCCTGGTGGCAACAGCACATCCACAACCTTAGAACTTTCTGTCACTGTCCCAGATTCAATGGAGGCATGAACCCACTATCGAGCATAAATACTCCCTCTTGGAGTTACAAGTATCAACTTGGCCAGATCCTCTACTAGCAACCGAGAGCATGCAAGAACATAAACAACACATATATAATAGATCAATAATCAACTTGTCATAGTATTCCATATTCATCGGATCCCAACAAACACAACATGTAGCATTACAAATAGATGATCTTGATCATGATAGGCAGCTCACAAGATCTAAACATGATAGCATAAGAGGAGAAGACAACCATCTAGCTACTGCTATGGACCCATAGTCCAAGGATGAACTACTCACGCATCAATCCGGAGGCGGGCATGATGATGTAGAGTCCTCCGGTGATGATTCCCCTCTCCGGCAGGGTGCCGGAGGCGATCTCCTGAATCCCCCGAGGTGGGATTGGCGGCGACGGCGTCACAGTAACTTTTCTCGTATCGTGGCTCTCGGTACTAGGGTTTTCGCGACGGAGAGAATAAATAGGCGAAGGGGCAGAGTCGGGGGACGCTCGAGGGGCCCACCCCATAGGGCGGCGCGGCCAGGGGTGGGGCCGTGCCCCCTTAGAGTGTGGCCGCCTCGTCGCCCCTCTTCATCTCCTCTTCGGACTTCTGGAAGGCTCCGTGCAAAATAAGACCGTGGGCTTTTGTTTCGTCCAATTCCGAGAATATTTCCTGTGTAGGATTTTTGAAACCAAAAACAGCAGAAAACAGGAACTGGCGCTTCGGCATCTTGTTAATAGGTTAGTGCCGGAAAATGCATCAAAATGATGTAAAGTGTATATAAAACATGTGAGTATTGTCATATAACTAGCATGGAACATAAGAAATTATAGATATGTTTGAGACGTATCAGTCGTACACATCTCCCGAAGATATGATGAACGGGCCATGCCAAATGCATTTTTATCTCGACAACAATGGAAAGAGGCAGTCAGGACACTTGCAGAAAGATTGCAGAACTTTTCAGGCATTGAACAGAATTGCAGGGCATGCCAACGCACAGGCAGCAAACATATACCCTCAGGGACCAAGGAGCGAGGTTCACCTTCCGCCTCCTCCCGCAATCACGGACAAAAATCGGCACAGCTCAGAATAGCGGCAGCACCACATCCAACTCCATATATCGACACCCACGCCAACGGCGCGGTCTCGATGATTCAGAAGGCTAGGCCATCCAATAGAGCTCAGAAAGTGATTTCGCGACAAGTTTTTATGGCAGAGAAGATGCCGCCACCAACCATAGAGTATCTAAATAGGTCGGGACAAGACATTGGCTTCACCATAGCGGACCACGTGCAGCAAGTTCCTCGGCCAGGGCAATCAGCCTTAATCTTACCTGCAGTGATCGCAGGGTTCGACGTGTCAAGAGTATTTATAGATGGCGGCAGCAGTCTAAACCTTATGTACGCAGATACATTGAGGAAGATGAATATATCCTTGGCGAACTTAAAACCAACGGACACGCGTTTTCATGGTATCACACCAGACAAGCCAAGTTATCCATTGGGGAAGATCAATCTCGACGTTCAGTTCGGGACCCGAGAGAATTACAGAATCAAGAGGTTGGAATTTGAGGTCGTGGATTTTCCATCACAGTACCATGCTTTATTGGGGCAACCTGCATATGCCAGATTCATGGCAGTACCCCACTATACGTACTTGCTGTGGAGGCTCCCTGGACCCAAGGGACCAATTACGGTGAAAGGTAGTTTTGCGCTAGCGGACAAGTGCGACAATGACTTCCATCGCCTGTCGGAAACTTTCGGGATGCAAGCAGAGTATACGGCGTCAAAACTGACAACAGATTAGGACGTATTGCCAGACGTCGGGAGGCCGCTCAAGGAACCAACCTTTGATACTACCAAGAACTCGAAGGAAGTGCAGATACAGCCGACAGATCCCAAAAAGACGACAGCTATCGCCACCAACATGGACCTCGCATAGGAAAGCGCGCTCGTCGAGTTCCTCCGTGAGCGCTGGGAAATCTTCGCATGGTGTCCTGCTGACATGCCAGGAGTACCCAGGGAACTTGCCGAGCATCCCTTAAACTTGGATCCAATAGCAAGACCAATCAAACAACCTTTGCGGCGTTTTTCGGAACCAAACCGCAAAGCTATGCAGTCAGAAATTGATCGACTCAGAGAAGCTGGTTTCATTAAAGAGATATCCACAGAGGCCACTTGGGTAGCTAACCCAGTAATGGTGCCGAAGAAAAACACGAAAGTCCTTCGCATGTGTGTCGACTTTACATGCCTCAATAAACATTGTCCAAAGGATCACTTTCCCCTCCCAAGGATCGATCAAATTATCGACTCCACGGCAGGATGTGAACGTCTTTCCTTCTTGGACGCATATTCTGGTTATAACCAGATCAGATTAAAAGAAGATGACGAAGCCAAGACATCGTTCATTACACCGTATGGCGTATTCTGTTACAAGACAATGCCTTTCGGGTTGAAAAACGCGGGAGCAACATATCAACGGATGATGCAGAAGTGCTTAGCAACACAGATTGGGAAAAATGTACAAGTGTACATCGACGACGTCGTCATCACATCAAAAAAGGGGGCAACATTAATCGAGGACTTGAAGGAAACTTTCGACAACCTCGACAAATTTTGTCTCAAGTTAAATCCGACGAAATGTTCTTTCGGTGTCCCTGCAAGAGAACTTCTCGGGTTCCTAGTTTCAGCGAGAGCGATTGAAGCAAATCCCGAAAAAATCCAAGCTATCGTAACAATGAGGAAGCCAACAAAGTTGAAGGAAATACAGCAGTTAACTGGGCGAGTCGCAGCTTTAGCAGATTCGTCGCCAGTGTCGGGAGAAAAGGCGCTACCGTTCTATGCCTTAATCAAACAAGGAGAGAGGTTCCAGTGGAACGAAGAGGCAGATAGGGCCTTCGAGGACCTCAAACGGAAAATTTCGACACCACCAATCTTAGTGGCGCCAAAAGAGAAGGAACCACTCCTGTTATATATTGCGGCTACACCTCAGGTGGTCAGCACGGCGCTAGTTGTTGAAAGAGAAGAAGAAGGAAAACTCCATGGAGTGCAGAGGCCAGTATATTTCATTAGTGAAGTATTATCGCCTTCAAAACAGAGGTACCCGCAGTACCAAAAGCTGGCATATGGAGTATTCACAACCGCAAGAAAATTGCGGCACTATTTTTTGGCGCATCCGATAATAGTGGTCAATGAGGCGCCTTTATCCAATATACTCAACAATCCAGAAGCTACAGGCCGTGTCTCCCTTTGGGGAATAGAACTTTCTCCTCGGGACATCACGTATGAAAAAGAAAGGCAATAAAGTCGCAAATTTTACCAGACTTCATCGCAGAGTGGATGGAGTTGCAAAACACAGGACCTCCGGATTTATCGAGAACCTGGACTATGAACTTCGACGGGTCCAAAAGGTTAGAAGGAGCTGGAGCAGGGGTGATACTCATATCACCTGAAGGCGACAAATTGAAATATGTCCTGCGGATGACGTTCCCAAACGCATCTAATAATGAGGCAGAATATGAAGCTCTTATACATGGGATGAAGATGGCGAAAGCCTGCGGCGCAACTCGATTAAAAATATTTGGCGACTCACAATTGGTGGCTCAGCAAGTCATGAACCAATGCGATGCAGTCAATGATAGCATGGTAGCGTACAAAGAGATGTATAATGAGCTAGAGAAGCTGTTTGATGGATGCGAGGTAAACCACATCAGCAGGCTGAGTAATGATGAAGTCGACGTTCTTGCAAACATCGGGTCACAATGCCTCGCAATCCCTCCAGGCGTGTTCTGGGAGGAGATAACAGAGAGATCCACAAAGCCGAAGAAATCAACAAAGAAGGAGAAGAACGAGAAACCCTCGGGGGCTGCGAAAGAAGCATTGGAAGAAGAAGAAGAAGAGGAACAGGATCTAGTACTGATGGTGCAAATCCCATGGATGCAGGCGTACATATCATACATCCTAAGAAAAACAATACCCGACGATCCAGTTGAAGCAAGGCGAGTTATTAGACGATCCAAAGCTTTCACGGTGATCAAAGGGGAGTTGTACAAACGAAGTATTTCGGGTGTGTTACAAAGGTGCGTCACACCCGAAGAAGGAAGGATAATCCTGAAGGACGTGCACGAAGGAGTATGTGGTCATCATGCGAGCAGCCGAGCTATTGCAGCCAAAGTTTTTCGGGCTGGCTTTTACTGGTTGACAGCAATCGAGGACGCGAAGGAGATAGTGCGAACTTGTGACGCGTGTCAAAGATTTGCCGCAAAACCCCACTCTCCGGCAGCAGAACTCATGCCAATACCCTTATCTTGGCCTTTTGCTCAGTGGGGCCTTGATATGGTGGGAAAGTTACACAAGGCTTCGCCAGGAGGATACGAGTACATGTTGGTTGCTGTCGACAAATTCACCAAGTGGTTAGAAGCAAAGCCGATAAACTCACCAGATGCAGCATCAACAATAAAATTCGTGAAGGGCATCGTTTTTCGGTTTGGCGTACCCCACAGCATCGTCACGGACAATGGCAGTAATTTCACATCCAAGGAATTCAAGGCGTACTGTGCAGAGGTAGGCATCAAATTGCACTTCGCGTCAGTTGCACATCCTCAAACCAATGGTCAAGTCGAAAAAGCCAATGGTATCATCTGCAATGGCATCAAGAAGCGTTTATTAGGGCCACTGGAAAAAGTTCGACATACTTGGCCAGAGGAGCTACCAAGTGTGCTATGGAGCATCCGAACAACACCAAATACAGCGACACAAGAAACTCCGTTTTTTCTGGTCCATGGAGCAGAGGCAGTACTGCCGATAGAAATAGAGCACGACTCTCCTAGAGTTACAGAGTACAATGAAGAAGTTTCCAGGAGAGCATTGGAAGATGACGTCGACGCACTTGACGAAGCTCGAGACGAAGTACTATCAAGGGTAACTAAATATCAGCAGGACCTGAAAAACTACCACAGTCGACGTTTGCGACCAAGATCCTTTCAGGTTGGAGACCTAGTTTTGCGACTCAATCAAGAGCGCACTGAAAAACTCGAGTTGCCATGGCTTGGCCCTTACGTCATCACAGAAGTCATCGAAGGAGGAGCGTACAGGATCAAGGACAAGAAGACAGGGAATCTCGAGAAGAACCCCTGGAACGTGGCACAGCTAAGGCGTTTTTACGCTTAGTGTCGAAATATAGTCCTCCTTGTAAAAATACAATGTACTGAAACGCCCGCGAGTTTTCAGACGCGCTCTTTTCCTTTTTCGGGGCACCGAGTGGGGCCGGGAAAGGTTTTTAATGAGGCGGGCTCGCGGTGCTGCAATATAATAAAGATAGTGGAGACATATATTTTTTCCTTCGACATGCTCAAGGATTTACGCCTTGAAGTTACAATATATATACAATATAGATGAGTTTAGCTGACAAAGTTATTTCGCCTTGGCACCAAATACCTCGCCAGATAAAGCAAAGATACAAAATAGCAGTCAAAACAGAGCAAAACACTCGGGGTCTAGTACCCGCAAATATAGTTCGGTTGCCTTGGTTTAAAAACCTCGCATCCACGGTAAAAATACACCTCTGAAGTACTCGGGGGCTAGATGAAGGAAAATAAATATATTCTTTGGCTTTACAATATAGAATATGTTCACAACACACAAGATGCAATTCCTGAAAAAATTCGACAAGTTACAAGGAAAAATATCAATCCCTACCCAATATACTATCTATGGACAGCCCTTTGTTATTTGCAGCAGTCGTCGTATGTTCGGCATAACTTCCTTTGACAAAAAATTCAGAGTCCATCCGAAGAAGCTCGTCCATCATTTCCTCGGCTACAGGAGTTACAATATCGTTGATCTTGTCGATGTTCCTTTTCCTCTTCGACTGCTTAGCCAGGCACTTGGAGACAATCGTCGTTAGGTCTAATTTTCGGTAGCAGATTTGTATCATAATCATGGCGAATCTTGCTCCAGCAGACAGTTGAGCTCGCACAAAGTTATGAATACGAGGAGCATCCCGAAATTTTTCTATGAGACCAAGAAGAGTATCGGGTGCCTCGTTCCGAGGAAACATTGTCTTGTACACCAGGGACAAGGTCCTAGTACAGAAATCAAGGAATTCGCGAACTTGACAGGCGCGGTCCTGAAACCTAACAATCTGTCGGGTACGTTCTGGAGTGGCCCAGAAAAGAGACCCATGGTCAAGAGAAAGATTAACGAGGAGATTGGTCCTTGTGTTCACCCTCTCGTCTTCAGCAGCAGTATCAAGGAAAGAACCTATTTGGCGATGGCATAGGAATTTCAGAGAAAAGAACAAACAAGAAGACAGGGGAAGTGTTGATTTGGGAAAGCATTCCTGACATATCTGTACTGGCTTCATTCATCAAATCTAGCATTAAATTTTCTCGAGCGGCTGCCTTTTCAGCCTCAGAAACGGCGGCTTCCTTAGCAGCTATGGCTTCTCGAGCTTGCTGGAGTGCAAATTCCTCCTTTTCGGATGCCTTGCGAGCTTGCTCCATCATCACAAGTGTTTGCTTCTTCGTATATTGAAGTTGTCGACGAAGTTCTTCTAATTCTTGAGCTAAATTTTTACTCGAGGAATCTTCACCAAGTTCAGTATCAACACGCACTTTCTTCGAGTGAGAAGAGGCAGGGAAAACATCGGAAGGACGAGGAGTTGCAGAATAGTTGTCAAAAATCAACTGAAAATAAAGATTTTTCGACGTCAATCATCCAGCAAGCATAGATTTCCATTAAATTTCAAGGTATGTACATTGCTATTACAAAAGAAAGGTCACTACTGGACTACTGAAGCAGTTGTCGCCGAAACTACTAAGGCGACAACATCAAAAGATAGAACTAAAAAACAAGAGGACAGGATGGTCTACTTGACCTCCGGCTTGGATGCACTTGGAGCAGGTGTTGGTTTCACACCAAGGAAGGAAAGGATTGGTCTAGCGGAAGGCTTGGCAACTCTAATTAGAGATTGCCATTTCTTCGTCTCCATCTCCCCTATGTCGCCAACCTTGGCCCAGTCAACGTTTTGCTGACTATTAGCGATCAGCGCGATCATGCCCTCAACGCCAATCTTCAGACCTTCTTGGCGAAGTTTTAGCCCAAGATCTTCCGGCTCATTGAAGGCTTTGGCGAGATCAACAAAGGTAATGGGGACCTCTTTCTTCGGGAAGAAGTAGGGGAAAAGCTTCGATAGACCTGCCTAAGTGTTTTCAATGCCGTCGCGTGCTTCATCCCCATGAATCTCAAGAAGGGTCAACGCATCAAGAAGCTCGTCGCCCTCAGGACCCTCAACTTCGTATTCCTGATGAGTTCTCCCTAAAAACAAGCAAAGAGTAGCTTATAAATAAAGAACGCGGGGAAAATGTGAAGTAACCCGAGGAAATACACAAGGATTCGGCACTTACTAACAAAACGTCGACTCTGCGACTCGAAGCGAGAGAGGATCTCTGCTTCTCGAGCTGACTGCTGAGATATATTCTCGCTCAAGGAAGTTTCTGCGTCATGAAGCCTCTTTCGAAGATCTTCAATGGCGGCAGCCTCTTTTTCAGCTTTCTTGCGGGCTCTTTCGCTCTGCTCTAACTTAGCAGCAAGAGCGTTAGCACGCTTATTGGCTTCCGCAAGTTGTCCTGACAAAATACGCAACAATTAAATGTTATGACAAAAATAGTGGAGTGAATGCAACAAAGGAGACGGATGAAGATAGTACCTTCCAGTTTCGTGCTATGATCACGATACCCGACGAATTGGGTACCAAGACGGATAAATTCCTTCATTAAAGGCTGAAAGGAGGACCAAAAGAAAAATAAGTCAATATAGCTAGTCTGGAGTCGACAGCATATCGTAAGAAACAAAGCAGAGATAAAAACACTGAAAGGCTCGGCACGTGAGCAAAAAAGAGAAGATTGAAACACTTACATCAACTAATGAAGGTGTCGAAGAGTCACCAGGGAACATGATGGTTTCCTTGTATGGCTCGACCCTTGCCTTCTTTGGCGAAGAGGCACGGGGGCTCGCAGGTGGAGTCAAATGCTCGACGTTTTGTTGAGGAGGCGAAGTTTCCTCCCCATCACGTTGAGTTTCGGACACAACTAAAGTACGCGACGTACTCGTTCGAGCAGCCGCGTCGATAGGTTGTTCCTCTTCCTCGTCATCACTACAATAAAAATGGCGGCGAGTATAAGAAGCAAGATAGACAAGAAACGTCAAAACAAAAAAGTAAAGAGTAAGAAGTAACTTACGAGCTGACGAGGGCATCAGTATATGGATTGAAAGCTGCCTTCCTATCTGAAGGCTCAGCTTCTTCGGCTGTGGAGGTGCCAGAATCTTTGACTTCATCCCTTTTCCTCTTCATCCTTGGAGAAGCGTGAGGAAGAGAGTGTGTCGAGGCAGTGGCTTCTGACTCAGCGGAAGCCGTGGATTTGTGGGAACCCGCGACTTCAGTGGCAGGGCGCGAGGTGCCTTGGTTGTCATCATCGACAACGGTACGGTCCTCAACTTCTCCACCTTCAGGAAGAGGAGGAAGAGAAACAAGGACAGGGTGGTCCTGAGAAAAAAAAAACGTCGACAAAAAGGTGTTAACAACATAGTAGTCGACAAATAATAAACTCGAGGAAGCAATATAGCAATTAAAAGAGAAAAATTACCTCGGGAAGGGGATTGGCGCTACTATATGGCGCAATACGGCAAGAACTTGGAACTGAATCCTTCTTGTTGAGCGATGAGATTTTGCGGATAAGCTTTTCAAAATCCTTCAAAGGAAGATCTTTTGAGAGCCTATCGACATCTTTTTCACCAGCGTACTTCCAGAAGGGGTTTTTGCGAGCTTGAAGAGGCTGCACTCTAGTCCTAAGGAAATAAGCGGTAATCTCAATACCCGAAAGTTCCTTGCCACGGGTGTTTTGTAGCTCGTGGATGCGAGTCATCAACGCCTCTGTCGCCAACTTCTCAGCATCAGTAGCTTCAGCATCCCAAGAACGGCGGCGAAGGATTTTGGCTTCTCCGTCAAAAGGGGCGATGTTTTCCTCCACTGGATTAGAGCTTTCTTCATGGATGTACAGCCACTTCTTCCGCCAACCTTGGACGGAGTCGGGAAATTTGACATCGAAATATTCGACATCATAACGAACACAGATAACAACGCCGCCAATGTTATAGCCGACGTTGTGAGAGCCATTACGGCGGATGCAGAAGATACGCTTCCACAGAGCCCAATTGGGTTGGACCCCGAGGAAGCACTCACATAGTGTGATAAAAATCGAGATGTGGAGGATGGAATTGGGCGTCAGATGATGTAACTGAAGCCCATAGACAAAAAGGAGACCACGAAGAAACTCGTGGATTGGAGGAGAAAGACCTCGGATGAGGTGGTCAACGAAACTAACCCGATAGTCGATTGGAGGTTTCGGGTAGCTCTCCTCCTTGGGGAATTGGAGCGAGTCCTCTTTCTTGTTGAATCCCATCTTCCTCAGCAAGTTGATGTCTTGGGCAGAGATCTTGGATCTCTCCCACTCGGCGCTTCCCAGATCTGTTGTCATCATCTTCGACTCCGGCGTGCTATGCCTAGTCAAACGAATGCGTGGCGGCATCAATGGACTTGGCGGCGAAGGGTGTGAGAGTGGTTGAGCGCTTGAAGCAAGGGAAGCAATGGAGGATTTGCAGAGGAGGAGTAGAGATGCGGCGCGAGCGAAAGTGTTGAAGGAGGAAGACAATGGCTTTATGTAGTGGTGCGGTGAGTCGACGCAACCGTTGGATGGAAAAATTATGATGCAGATGGCAAACACGTGGACAAGGGGTAAAAATGGATTTTTACTGAGAAGTGAACGGACAGAGCGATACAAGATGAGTGCCGTAAAAGCGGAGGACGTGTGTCCCCCACTTGCACGACGTGTCAATTGGATAGGAAAATTGGACCCACAAGGCAGAGAGAGAAGCGGTTTTCGCATGTTCCCGATACAGTAATCGTGGCTATCGTAAGCAATGATGTCACCTTGACAAGAGAAATTTTCGACAAAGACGCATGATAAAAAATTTCGACAGCAAAAAATTTCGACAGTACAAGTTTTTGCCCAAATGCTCGGGGGCTACTTTGAAACAAATGAAAAGTTTGAGAAAGACAAAATAGATATGGTGTGAGCCTATGATCAAATACAAAATATTTGCTCATAGCCTCGGGGGCTACTCCCATCGGGAGCGCTGTTCGCGCACCCGAGAGATTTGGAAATTTTGGGAGAGAAAGAAAATATAGCGGCATAAAGCGTGGAGCCTACACCCAAACACAAGTCCTTGGCTGTAGCCTCGGGGGCAACTCCTATCGGGAACGCTGTTCGCGTGCCCGATGAAATTATAAAAAAGAAGGATAGAAGACCGAGAGAGTATATTTCGAGTTAAGGTAACTCTACATATACTCCCATCGGGAGAGCAATATAAGTCATCCGTTGACTCAATAAAATGTGCCATTCCAACAGCCGAATAAGCACTCGACAATATATTCTCAGAACGCCAAAGTTGCGAACAATTTCTGAATGCCGCAAAACTTTGCGAAGGTAAGACCCCAGATCCATTCTGAGTGGCATGGCGCCGTCTCTGACGTTGGTTTGCTACTTCTATCCGTATCAACAGATACGAAGAAAAATCCTAACGGACGCGTTAGGTACCCGATAAAATATGACTGGGACTCGACAGAATGGTAAGACCTTAAGTGGCACTTGTCGAAGTTTACACCAGTATCCCGAGATCATGTCCGGGGACGTGATCTTGAAGTAGGTTTTTGCGGATTGCCACTAGAGCAGTTAACTAGTACCTGATCCGTCAGATGAACTAGCCCCAATCACCATTATCCCTGTACAATATAGAAATTCGTATGAAGAAATATAGAGAAGTTTAAAAGTTGTAGAGTAAATCTAAACAGTGGAGATTTTCCCTGACTCTGCAATTCAAGCAAAATCTCGGGGGCTACTGACATAGGCATCCCCAATGGGCCTGCCGAAGATAGTACCCGGGGTTTACTGAAGGCCCATGACTCGAAGAATAAGAAGAATCGGAAGCCCAAGTTGTTATTAAGGAAAGCTAGAGTTGTATTAGGAGATGATGTTTGTAATCTTGCGGGATGAGTTAGAAACCTTCCCGGACTCTGTAACTTGTACAATACGAATCCCTCGGCTCCACCTCCTATATAAGGGGGAGTCGAGGGACAAAGAAATAATCGAATCTACTGTCAACACAACCCTAGTTTTATATTCGTCGAGTACTTTTCGGCTGAAACCTTCGAGATCTACTTGCCCTCTACATCTAACTAAACCCTATTCTACAATCCGTAGGCATTGACAAGTTAATACCTTGTCAGCAGCCTCTTTTGAAGCTATAGCTTCCTGAGCTTGCTGTAGCGCAACTTTTTCCCTCTCAGATGACTTTCGAGGTTGTTCCATTATCACGAGTGCTTGTCTCTTCATTGATTGAAGTTGTTGGCGGAGTTCTTTTAAGTCATGTGTTGGACCCATACTCGAAGAATCTTCAATGAATTCGTCGTCAGCTGGGATTTTCTTCGAGTACAAGGACGCAGGCAGAGCATCGGAGGAATGAGGAGTTGGAGTATAGTTGTCAAATACCAACTGGAAAGAAAATCTCGACATCAATCATCACGCAAAATAGACTTCCATTGATATATTTACATAGTGCTTACAAAAGGTTGGATCCTAGTGAACCAATCATACGCTGTCGCAGGCTACATTTATGGCGACAAGCGTCAAAAGAAAGAAAAGAAAAAGATAGGCAGAGCGATCTACTTGACCTCCGGTTTGGCAGAACTGGAGGAAGGTGTTGGTTTGTATCCGAGGAAGGCGAGGATTTTCTTCGAGCTCGGCTTGGCGGCCTTGATCAAAGATTGCCATTTCTTCGTCTCCATGCACTTCACATCACCAACCTTAGCCCAGTCGACGTGTTGTTGGCTCTCGGCAACCAAAGCAATAGTGCCTTCAACGCCGATCTTCAGGTTTTCTTGCCGAAGTGTTAACCCAAGATCTTCCTTCGGAATGAAGCGCTTGCAAGCGCAACAAAAGTGTTGGGCTCATCAGTCTTCGGGAAGAAGTAGGGGAAGAGCCGAGAAAATGCCACCTTGGCATTAGAAATGCTTTGGCGCACTTCGTCCCCATAAATTTCGAGGAGAGAAAGGGCGTCAAGGAGACGGTCATCCTCTGGCTTTTCAAGCCCATACTCCTAGCTGGTCTTCCCTGCTGGAGGAAAATCTCAGATTATCAATAAGTAAATACAAAAAAGGTGCTAAAGTCAACTCGAGGAAAAAGGGCGATACTTACTGACAAAATGTCGGTTTTGCGACTCCAAGCGAGCGGCGATGGCAGCCTCGCGAGAAAGCTGTTGAGCTGTGCGCTCACTCAAAGCATTTTCAGCGTCATGGAGCCTCTTTCGAAGACTCTCAACTGAGGCAGATTCAAGCTTCGCTTTCTCTCGAGCTTTTTCGCTCTTAGCCAGCTCAACAGCAAGATCATCGGCGCGCTTGTTAGCTTTGGCGAGATCCTCTAGTTAAACAAAACAACATAAGTTACAACAAAAGTAGCAAAGGAAAAGTTATTCGACAGGAAGGGGCGAAGGGAAGTACCTTTCAAACTATTCGCATGGTCGCGGTACCCAATAAATTGAGTACCAAGACGAATAAATTGTTGCATCAAAGGCTGAGAAAACAAAAAAGGGGGATAAGAAAGTCCGACGAAGAGAAGTTCGATAGCAGTAAAAATAGGCGACAAAGACGCTTATATCATCCAGAGCGGAAGTCGACGAACTCCCGGGCAGAAGGTTTGATCCTTCAACAGGATCAGTCCTTGCTCTCTTCGGCGAAGAGGCACGGGGGCTGCCGGGAGGAGTCAAGTCCCCTATATCTCGCTGGGGGGCGAGGTTTCTTCGATAGCACGGCGAGTATCGGAAAGCACCAGAGTATGTGACGTACTCGTGTGAGCAGTTACATTGATAATGGGCTCCTCTTCCTCGTCGCCACTATTGTGACAAAAGATAGTATGAGAAGACACAGAAAAAGCAATGTAGTACAAAAAATACAAGGCGAAGTAAAAACTTATGAGCTAACAAGAGCATCCTCGTAGGGGTTGAGAGATTTTTTCTCTTTTTCGGGAGAAGCCTCCTGGATAGGAGATCCCCCTGCTTTGGAGGTGCCGGAATCTTTGAGTTCATCCCTCTTCCTTTTGTTCTTCGGGGAAGCAGCTGAAGGGAGTGAACGTGAAGATTCGGAAGACTCAGACTCAATCTCTTTTTTAGAGGAAGCCGCGGATTTGTGGGAACTCGCAACTTCACTCTCAGGACGAGAAGTACCCTGATTGTCGTCAGTAATGACGGTCCGTTCCTCGACTTCCCCGCCTTCAGGTAGTGGAGGAAGAGAAGATAGGAATTGGTGTTTTTGCAAAGATAGATATATCGACAGTAAGGAATTCAGTGCAAAAATAGTAGTCGATAAAGGTCAAATTTCGAAAGGCCAAAAATAGTTCACCTTGGGGAGCGCGTTGGTGCGGCTATACGGTGTCACACGACAAGATGACGGGACGGGATCTTTCTTGCTGAGTGAAGAGATTTTTCGGACAAGTTTTTCTAAGTCCTTGACCGATAGATCTGCCGACATGCGATCCGTATCTTTATCGCCAGCATATGTCCAGAGGGGGTTTTTGCGAGCCTGCAGAGGCTGCACCCTAATCCTAAGGAAATACGCTGTAATCTGGATACCCAACAGTTCTTGGCCGCGAGTATTTTGGAGCTCGCGGATGCGTGTCATCATAGCCTCTGTCGCCGATTTTTCTTCGTCGGTAGCTTCTGCATCCCAGGAGCGGCGGCGGAAGATTTTCTCGTTGCCGTTAAAAGGAGGAATATTGTGTTCTAGCGAGTCGACACATTCCTCGCGGACGTACAACCATTTTTTGCGCCACCCTTGAACCGAGTCAGGGAATTTGACGTCAAAGTATTCGACATCAGGGCGGACGCAAATAACGACACCGCCTATATTATAGGCGATGTTGGGGGAGCCATTACGACGAATGACGTGGGCACTACCCTTCGGGTAACCAACGTTGCTCTACTCTATACAATCCAGCTGGAGGCCCATGAAGGTACTCGATGGCAAGGTGGGCCACTAGGACGGTGCAACGAAAGATTCCTTGAAATACAAGACATGGAAGAAGCCGAACAAGGAAGGTTTAGAGATAGATCTACTGTAAACCTAGTCGTACTCGATTAGACCTCTTGAGACCTGGCCTCCTATATAAAGGCTAGGAGAGGGGCTGTCGAGGGACACAATCAATCTGAGCGACCTTAGCCAACAGAAACTTAGAGCTAGGTTACCCTAGTACTTAGCCATCTCGATGAGATCTCAGCCGAACTATTCGGCACCCCATTGTAACCCATTATCATCATAATCAAGAACAGACAGGCAGGACGTAAGGGTTTTACCTCATCGAGGGCCCCGGACCTCGGGTAAATCGCTCTCCCCGCTTGTCTGTGAACCGATGTCTCATGTCAGCTTGCAGGATTCCATCAACCCTAAGCCCCTATCGGAGGGCATTGCCGAGGAGCATCCTCGACAATTGGCGCCGTCTGTGGGAACCCTGTCGGCACAGGGCAGGTCATCGGCAGTACCAGTCACATCTGCGGCGTTCGTGCTCGAGTCACCAACGCCACCAGATCCAAAAGACCCGATCCGCTGCGGGTCCTTCGAGTTCATACCACACCTTGAGCCGCCGCATTCGGTCTCTGCAGAGATGCGCGACGGCATGACCACGACTTTCGGAGGCGTTCACTTCGTCATCGATTCCGGAGGCTTTCTTCGCCTCCCTAGGACAGGGACATCTGGCTCAAGGACATCAGTCTCGGCAGGTGACGTTCCGGCGGCAACCTTGGAGACCCCGCTCAGAAAGGCACAGGAAGGCAGCCAAGGAAATTTCGACCTCGCGACAGGACGAAGGAAAAGACGAAGGGATTCGCATCATGGAGAGGAAGAACGAACAGCGACTCACCCCCGCCAGTCCGAACGAGGGCAGCAGGACGCGCAACCAATCCATGGCCGCACCCGTTCGCCATATTTATCGGCTACGGAGCAACTCGAAGCACCATGCTACCTCCACTCCTACATTGACCCGAAGGATGGTCGAGAGAAATCCAGTCATCTACTAAGGAACTGCCGACACTTCTTGGAGATTCGACAGTTCTATGATGATCTTAGAACCGAAGCCATCCGCCAGAACCATATGTACCCGAACCGTACGAACCGATGGAAAGAGGCGAGTATGTACCAGCCGAAGCATTCCCAGAACCACGCGGACAGGTCAACATGATCCATAAAACCAGCTTTTCAAAAAGGGAAATCAAGAAATTCTCACGAGAAGTGAAGTATGCAGAAGTGGCTATGGTTGATACACCCGAATTCATCGACTGGTCGGAGCAAAGTATCTCCTTCGACAGGGCAGATCACCCGAAAGCCGTCCCTAGACCAGGTCATGCAGCCCTTGTCCTTGAGGCGCAGATTGGGGGTACAATATGAGCAAAGTATTCATGGATGGAGGAAGTGGCTTGAACCTACTATTCGCCAACACAATGAGAGCAATGGGTTTAACAGTCGACATGCTAAGAGAATCCGACACAGGGTTCCATGGCATCATACCGACTCGACTCCGCTTATTCTCTCGGTAAAACATCGTTGGATGTAGTCTTTGGTACGCCCAACAATTTCAGGAAGGAGAAGATCGAGTTCGAAGTAGTCGACTGGGAGTCTCAATATCACGCCATCCTCGGCAGACCCGCGTTTGCCAAATTCATGGCCGTACCTCATTATGCATACCTAAAACTGAAGATGCCAGGCAACAACGGGACCCCAATAATCGTTCATGGGAGCTTTGCTCGATCAGACACTTGCGACAGGGAGTTCCAGAAGATCGCCTCGAAGTTCGGTGCCAAGGAAGAACTCAATGCAATCGACGCTGCCATAGATCATGCGCAACCACCAGCCGACAATCGAAACGCCCTTAATGTTGACCCGACAGCCAAACCAGTGCAGTAGTCAATGCGCCGATTTTCCGAACCTAAAAGGAGAGCGATTGGCGAGGAAGTCAATCGGCTCCGCAAAGCAGGATTCATCCGAGAGCTCAAGGAATCTGAGTGGGTGGCTAACCCTGTCATGGTGCCCAAGAAAGACACCACCGCTCTGCGTATGTGTATCGATTACACCAGCCTCAACAAACACTGTCCGAAGGACCACTTCCCGCTGCCTCGTATCGATCAGATAGTCGACTCCACAGCCGGATGTGATCGCCTTTCCTTCCTCGATGCGTACTCTGGATACAATCAGATCAAGCTGAAGAAAGAAGACCAGGAGCTAACCGCGTTCATCACCCCACACGGCGTCTTCTGTTACAACGTCATGACCTTCGGGTTGAAAAACGCAGGAGCAACTTATCAACGTTGCATGCAGGCTTGCCTCGGAGAGTAGATCGGGAGGAACATTGAAGTCTACATCGACGATATCGTGGTGAAAACAAAGCACACTGCCACTCTCGTCGATGATTTGCGGGAGACTTTCGACAACTTAGACAAGTATAAAATCAAGTTGAATCCCAAAAAATGTTTCTTTGGAGTACCAGGAGGACAAGTACTCGGGTACTTCATCTCAGCCAGGGGGATTGAAGCCAACCCTTTGAAGATCAAAGCTATCCTCGACATGGAGCCGCCAAAGAATCTCGCACCAAGTGCAAAGAATCGGCAAGACGATTAGCAGCGCTCGACGAGGTTCATCGCCAAGCTAGGAGAAAAAGCTTTGCCCTTCTACAATTTGATGAAAAAATCAGAATAATTCGAGTGGACAAAGGAGGCGCAGGAATCCTTCGACAACTTGAAGAGAATCTTGTCGACATCTCCAGTCCTTGTAACCCCCCGCGAGAAGGAAACACTGCTCATGTATATAGCTGCGACAGCCCAAGTCTTTAGCAGCGTCTTGGTCGTCGAGCGAGAAGAAACAGGGAGAGTTCATGGCGTTCAGAGGCCCGTTTACTACCTCAGTGAAGTGCTCACACCCGCAAGACAGAGGTACCCCCATCATCAGAAGCTGGCATACGCAGTGTGGAGGCCAGCTCGTAAGTTACGGCACTACTTCACAGAACACCCGATTATCGTCGTAAGCGAAGCACCACTGAAGAACATAATGACCAATCCAGAGGCCACAGGTCGAGTGTCCCAATGGGCTATCGAGATAGCACCACACGACATAACCTACGTCAATCGAACAGCAATAAAATCCCAAATCCTCCCGCATTTCGTGGCGACTCGGATCCAATCACAGACACCAGCAGCACCCGACATGTCGGGGTCATGGATAATGTACTTTGATGGGTCAAAACGAAGCACAGGTGCAGGAGCAGGAGTGGTGTTGATATCACCGCAGGGAGATAAGATGAAGTACATACTGCGTATGAATTTCTCACTGCCGACGAACAATGAAGCAGAATACGAAGCGCTGCTGCACGGAATGAAAATGGCAAAGGCATGCGGGGCAACTCGTCTGGAAATCTATGGAGACTCAAACTTAGTGGTGCAGCAGTCGATGAACTTGTGCGACGCGGTCAGCGACAACATGATCGCTTATCGACAGCTGTATCAAAATATGGAAGCTAAATTGGAAGGATGTGAGCTCAAGCATATTGGCAGAGCCAGCAACGAGGAAGCCGACACTTTGGCAAACATCGGGTCCATGTGCTCCCCTATTCCAGACGGAGTGTTTTACGAAGTGATCACTCAACGATCAATAAAAGAAAAGGCGTCGGCACCTACAGGACCGTCGGCTGATGAATTAGAGGCAAGCTCGCAGCAAGCTGCCGAAGAATCTCCAACTCCTCCTGCCGAATGAGTCCTCCTCCTCGAGCCACTATGGACCAAGCCGTTCCTAGCATATCTAACGAAGCAGGAGTTACCAGAGGATCCGGTAGAAGCGAGACGAGTCGTCAGACGATCGAAAGCCTTCACCATAGTGAACGGTGAACTTTACAAGCGCAGCATTTCCGGTATTTTCCAAAGATGCATTGCCATTGACGATGGAAGAGCACTGTTGCGCGAGATACACGAAGGAACTTGCGGGTATCACGCAGGAAGCAGGGCCCTCGTGGCGAAGGCCTTCAGAGCAGGATTTTGCTGGCCAACAGCGGCATCGGATGCCCGAGATCTGGTCATGAAGTGCGACCCCTGCCAACGATTTTCCCCAAAACCACACGCTCCTGCCACAGACCTGATGACGATACCTCTGGCGTGGCCATTCGCTCAATGGGGACTCGACCAAGTTGGACCGCTGCCAAGATCATCGCCTGGAGGACACACGTATCTATTGGTCGCAGTCGACAAATTCACAAAGTGGATCGAGGCAATACCGGTGCGAAACCAGAAAGCGAAAACAGCAGTCCAGTTTTTCAGGGGAATAACATGTCGATTTGGTATGCCTCACAGCATCATCACAGACAACGGAACCAACTTTGACTCCAAAGAGTTTCGAAAATTTTGCGATGACGGAGGAATCAAACTAAAGTTTGCATCGGTGGCCCACCCACAGACCAACGGCCAAGTAGAAAGGATCAACGGTCTCATAGGGGATGGCCTCAAGAAACGCCTTACAGGTGCAGCTGGAGCCTGGGTCGAAGAGTTACCATCCGTACTGTGGAGCTTGCGTACTACACCTAACAGGTCGACTCAGTACACCCCATTCTTCTTGGTGCATGGAGCCGAGGCAGTCCTACCAGCCGACGTCCGGTTTGAAGCACCTCGGGTGACAGCATACACGGAATCTTCTTCCAACATCGCGCTACAGGACGCTGTGGACCTCCTCGACGAAGCACGAGACATTGCCTTGGCAAGAACGACGGTCTACCAGCAGGCGCTGAGGAACTATCACAGCCGACGAATACGCAGTCGAAGCTTTAATGTCGGGGATATGGTGCTTCGGCTGAAGCAAGAGAGACCCTTGAAACTCGAATCCCCATGGGAAGGACCGTATATCGTCACCGAAGTGTTACCAGGAGGAGCCTATCGGCTCAAAAACCCTGCTTCAGGAAAAGACGTTGAGAATCCATGGAACATCGCGCATTTGCGACGGTTCTATACATAGGATACGATTGTTTTTAAATTACTCGACAGCCCTTAAGGTTGCTTTTGCACTATGAATAAAAGTTCTAATCAGGTTCTCTACCTTTTTTCTTGCCTCAGGCCTTATCACTCGAACGTACCGTATGAGGCCCTGCCATTGGCTCTTACTCCCATCGGGAGCGCTGGCCTAAGAAATACGTTTACACGGTGTCGTTAATTAAATACTCTCAACGAGAGCTAAGATTAACGATGCACAAAAACAACCAATCCAAGCCTCGAGAAAATACACGAGTGCTACAGTCGATGGTTACATTA
Source organism: Lolium rigidum (assembly GCF_022539505.1). Classification (NCBI taxonomy): domain Eukaryota; kingdom Viridiplantae; phylum Streptophyta; class Magnoliopsida; order Poales; family Poaceae; genus Lolium; species Lolium rigidum. The sequence continues at coordinate 130,764,813 of NC_061513.1, forward strand.
TCACAAAATAAGGCTCAAACCGGTGCACCGCGTGACGAAGCCAAGCGTCTAATTCCCTCGATTAAGTCGACGGGTCTCGCTCTTACAAAATAAACATACAGGCTTCGCAATAACATTGCATAAAATTCAACGAAGTCGTCGAGAGAGCAGGTTGAACTGATCACTCAGCCGCCCTCGACAATATCAATCAAACTAAACATAGCGTGCAACGTACGCAGTAAATTTATGCAAAACAATCCTATGCAGGTATAAGGCTATTACATTCATGATCGGGCTCCCCGGTCCCAGTGGGCCTTCAGATCCTTCTCCATGCATGACTCCATCCGAGAAACAATGGTGTAAGCAGGACCCCTGGCAATATCATAATATTGGCCTAAATCACTCTCAGTATTTGCTACGGCTTTCAAGTCTAAAGACGGATGGCACGCCAATATCGAAGCAAAGGCAAGCTCAGCACCAGCCAGAAGCTCTTTCCGCACCAACTGTCGAATCCTTTCGGGAGACTTGAATCGGGTGAACAAGGCAGATAAAGTTTCGGGAGCTTGGTCCAGAGGGAACAAGGTGTTCCAAACCATCGTGAGATGAGCGTGGAACTTGTCAAAATAATAGTGCGCCTTCCCCACCCGGTACTTAAACTTCGCCATGATAACAGCCTTCGGACGATGCAGCCATAAATCGTGCTTCGGGTGCGCAACGTCAGTCATCGCCTCGACCTCTTCATGGATCTTCTTGTTCTCCTCAGTTGCATCTGAAGCTACGACTAGAAAAGGAACGAGTGTCAGTTAAAAGAACATTCAAGATATGTTAGAAATCAGAAGATGGGCTAACACTTATAGCCCAAACTTTCGGTAGCAACATGAAGACCATCGAGAGCATACTGTTCGATAGCGGTCGCTATCTCTCCCTTTTTCTTCACCAAGGCTGCCATCGCGCGAAGTGAAGTGATGTCTTTATTTAGACAAGACACTTGGTCACGTAAGCGGCGAACAAGGTCTGATTCAGCATTACTCGAAGGGTTTGGAAAAAGTTCGGCATGGGAAGAAGATGAAGGAATCTGCAGTACAATCCCCAGTTCAGGCCAGCATTAACATAAAAAAAACTCCCATCGGGAGCGCTCGGCGTATATATTACATTCAAAAGAGCGTTTGAATTGGCAACAGAGCCGAAGTAAAGCGGGTCTAAATTAATGTGCAAGTAATCCCGATTACAAATCTTTAAAGCAAAAGTTCAGGGAGGCACTGATGACGACTCAGGAGCAGCTTCGGAAGTTCTGTTAGCCTGTGCTTCATCTACCAACTTCAGGAGTCGGTTGGCGCAAGTCACTGCCGATCTTTTAAAGGGTTCAAGGTCGATTACGTGGTTGTTATCATCCACGGGCATGGCCTTAGACAAATCCTCCAAACTAGATCCCATCCCGTGGCCCATTAGAAGCTGAAAAGTAAGAACCGCCCCAAACAAGCGAGAACAGCGTTTCAATACCTCCACTGGCTCGGGAGAGTCAACAAGGAAAGCATCCGCCATCTCGCCAAGGGTCTTGTCCTGCTTCAGCTTCGGGAAGATCATTGAGTACAGCCTTGACAGTGCACCTCTAGTCTTTCGCAGAAGCCCGAGGACTTGGACATTTGACTCAGCAGCAAGCGACAAGGCATCGGATGTGGAGTCCTCCCGAAGCTGATGGCGTCGAGTGACGGTTATATCGGCGACCTCTGAAAGAAAGGAAAGATCAACAGCCAAAGAGGATGTATCAGAAATGAAAAATTATGTGTCATGAACCTTACCCAATAAATCTTTGACGGATTCACGGAGAACACCTTCCTTTTTATCGACTGCAGCCGCTGTCGCACGCCTGGCATCTTGCTCATCCTTCATCTGCTTCTTCAGCTTCGTCAGCTCCTCCTTCAGCAAGGCGTTTTCCTTCTTGGCATCGGTGGCGAGCCTGTTGGCCTCCAGCACCTGATCAGCCGAAGATTTGACAGTCTTCCGAAGCTGGACGTTTTCAGGCTCCAGTCGGGTAAACTGTTCGGCGAAATCAATCACAGCATCGACTGTAGCATAAACCGGCTGCCGCAGGGAAAATCGGGGAGATTCGGTCGACATGAGGAAAATTCGGTAAAAACAAGGCAAAATAAATACTTACATGATCACGACCAGCCGACGGAGTGGGAGCATCGCCAGGAGGAATAACTTTCGACATTGGAATCTTCTCTACACCCGTTCGCGACGGAGGCGTCGACTTGGCGGGAGAGGGGTTCGATTCCTTAGCCGATGCCGCTCTCCCAGAGGCTAATTTGGCCCTCTTCGCAAGAGGAACTTCATCATCATCATCAGAGCTGCTTAAGTGCAGTGCACGGTTAGCATACAAAATGATAGGAAATAAATCAGGAAAAGAGTATAGATGCTCACAGGTCCAGATCATCTTCGCTCGCGAAGAAACTTGTTGAACTCTTCTTAGTAGGAGGAGGCGAGCGGTTTCATCGGCATCATCATCTCCTCCGCTAGGACTTGATTCAGCCGTTGTAATGAGATCGTCGTGTATCTGCTTGCGACGCCTGCTCCTGATGAAGGCATCATCCTCGGCAGCTTCTTCCTCTTGGACATCGCTGTCCTCAAGGGCATGCTGGGCGTCCTCGGTCTCCTCCGAGTCGTCATCATCATCCTCCGGTTCCACGCCACTTTCGGGTGGAGGAGGGTAGCATTGAGTAATGGAGGAGGCCTGTCGAGAGAAGAAGGGTCTATAAAGCGCAGTAAAAGATAGAAGCAACAACAAAAAGAAAACAACGGTGAAAAATTACCTCAGCTGGAAGATGGTGAAGATCATAAGGAGGACGAGCCGATGTCAAGATAATGTTATCCTTCATGCTGAGGCATGTCAGGCGACGGACTTTGTCTCGGAGCTCCTTAGCCGAAAGGTCGGCAGAGATAACCCTGGACTTGTCACTTTTGCCAGTGTAAAGCCATAATTGGTGGGGACGAGTGATGACCCACAAGTATAGGGGGTGTATCGTAGTATTTTCGATAAGTAAGAATGTCGATCCCAACGAGGAGCAGAAGGTGTTGACAAGCAGTTTCGATGAAGGATTTACTATAAATGCTCACGAGTACAAGTATTCGGGGGTTTTGATGTAACAGTTGAATAAAGTACGAGTAAGTAAAGTGCGAGAGTAACAATTGTAGCGAGTGGCCCAATCCTTTTTAGCACAAAGGACAAGCCGGTTTGTTTACTTATAATGACCAAACGTTCTCGAGGACACACGGGATTTTAGTCTAGTGCTTTCGCTACATACAGCTAAATAATCTTCATTGTTATGATAAGTGTTGTGTGGGTGAACCTATGCTAATGTACCGCCCTTCCTAGGACTAATACATACTTGTGATTATACCCCTTGCAAGCATCCGCAACTACAAGAAAGTAATTAAGAATAAATCTAACCACAGACCTTAAACTCCGAGATCCTGCTATCCCTCCTGCATCGATATACCAACGGGGGTTTAGGTTTCTGTCACTCCGGCAACCCCGCAATTGACAAACGAGTACAAGATGCATTCCCCTAGGCCCATAAATGGTGAAGTGTCATGTAGTCGACGTTCACATGACACCACTAGAAGAATAACAACACAACTTAAATATCATACCATTGAATATTACTCAACCATAGTTCACTACTAACATTTAGACTTCACCCATGTCCTCAAGAACTAAACGAACTACTCACGAGACATCATATGGAACATGATCAGAGGTGATATGATGATGAATAACAATCTGAACATAAACTTGGTTCAATGGTTTCACTCAATAGCATCAACAACAAGTAGAGATCGATACCGGGAGAGTTTCCCCTATCAAACAATCAAGATCAAACCCAAATTGCTATGGCGGTGACGGTGTCCAGCGGTGGAGACGGCGGTGATGATGGTGAAGATGATGATGATGGTGATGGAGATGATGTCCAGCTCGATGACGGTGACGATGGCGTCGATTTCCCCCTCCGGGAGGGAATTTCCCTGGCGGATTCCTGCCCGCCGGAGAGCTCTTTTCTCTCTGGTGTTCTCCGCCCCGCAGAGGCGGCTGTAACTCTTCGCGAGGTACCCTCTCGTGGCTTAGCTTTTCGGGACGAAGGGTTTCGCGAAGAAAAGGAGGCGAAAGGGGCTGTGGGGCCCCACACCACATGGTGGCGCGGCCGGGCCATGGGCCGCGCCGCCCTATGGTGTGGGCCCACCTTGGGTCCGGCCGGCTCCTCCTTCCGGCTTCCTTCGTCATCTTGAAAAATAGGATTTTTGGTATAATTTCCTTCCACAGTTGATCTTCCGAAATATTGCGTTCGACGGTGCTTTTTCCAGCGAGAATCTCGGCTCCGGTGCTTGATCCTCCAATAATGATGAAACATGCAAAATAGATGAAATAACATAAGTATTGTACCCAAATATGAAATATATCAATGAATAACAGCAAATTATGATATAAAATAGTGATGCAAATTGGACGTATCAACTCCCCCCAAGCTTAGACTTCGCTTGTCCCCAAACGAAACTGAGCTCGGTAAACAGGACCACATGTTTATGGAGTGAAGAGTCGATAAATAAAATACGGACAAGAAGCATCATATTCAGTCACACAAGACATTATAGTAAACAACTTCCTCATATAACTCAACTTGAAACAAGTATAAGGTAATCACAAATAAAGGTGCATAAGAAATCATAGTTGGTGATGGCAAACTTCGTTCTTGGTCAGAGAACAATTAACAGATTATATTTATCTCATTGAGCAGCGCTCTCATGTTAAAGTTTATATAGCACAACTTGCATACTCAATCATAATAGTCTCCTCATAATCATTGATAACTTGCAAAGTTATATTCATTCAGATAAAACTTGTACTAAACAAGGAAGAATAAAAACATGATGAAGCAAATCACAATATAATGGTTTGATCACAACTACTCAAATGCTTGCTTGAGATGGAGGGAAATAGGTTTACTGACTCAACATAAAGTAAAAGACAGGCCCTTCGCAGAGGGAAGCAGGGATTAAATCATGTGCTAGAGCTTTTTCAGTTTTGAAATCATATAAAGAGAATAAAAGTAACATTTTGAGAAGTGTTTGTTGTTGTCAACGACTGGTAGCGGGTACTCTAACCCCCTTGCCAGACAAACCTTCAAAGAGCGGCTCCCATTTTATTTTCATTTTATATGGCACTCCTTCCAACCTTTCTTTCACAAACCATGGCTAACCGAATCCTCGGGTGCCCGCCAACAATCTCATACCATGAAGGAGTGCCTTTTTATTTTAGTTTTATTATGATGATGACACTCCCCCCAACCTTTGCTTACACAAGCCATGGCTAACCGAATCCTTCGGGTGCCGTCCATCAATCACATACCACGGAGGAGTGTCTATTTAGTTTAATTAATTTGGGACTGGGAATCCCATTGCCAGCTCTTTTTGCAAAATTATTGGATAAGCGGATGAAGCCACTAGTCCATTGGTGAAAGTTGCCCAACAAGATTGAAAGATAAAACACCACATACTTCCTCATGGGCTATAAAACATTGACACAAATAAGAGATACTAAGTTTTGAATTGTTTAAAGGTAGCACATGAAGTATTTACTTGGAATGGCAGAAAATACCATGTAGTAGGTAGGTATTGTGGACACAAATGACATAGGTTTGGGCTAAGGTTTGGATGCACGAGAAGTATTCCCTCTCAGTACAGGTGTTGGCTAGCAAGGTTAATTAGCAAGCATAAGAGTCGAGGGAAACAAACAAATATACATGTGATAGAAACAATCATGCATCTTCCTTGTAAGCACAAACAATTTTAACTTCAGAATAATAAGCTATGAGCTAACAAGAACGAAAGACAATGAAACAACTACATGTATTTCTCTTTTCTACTTAAACCTCAGAGTGTTGTTGCTATTGACCAATGCTAAGTTTGCCAAAACCAAATAGATTTATTCAATGCTCCCAAAGTGATACCAATACTAACAACAAGGTAAATCATATAACAGAGATTGCAAACTAAAATAAGATGTGCAATATGTAAATGATAAGACTTCTCATTAATATTCCATAACGATAACTCACACCAAGGGATACATAGATAACCAACTAAAGGAGAGATACTTCCAAACTGCAACCCATCTTATATGATAACTTCCCTACTCATGATATGACACTACTTGACAGCAAAAAGTAAAAGATAGTGATGATGTGATACCGCGGCACTCCCCCAAGCTTGGAACAAACCAAGGGGATGCCAATACCGATGATGAATTACTCCTTTGGTGATGGTGGTGATGAACTCCCGTCATCAAATTTCCAAGGAAGAGGCTCTCCATCAAGAAACGACATCTTGGTCTCGGGAATCCTGAAACTAGCAGCGACGGCTTATGTATTTAAACCTGTTTTCATACTCACGCTTCCGATTCCGAACGTCATAGAGTTGTGCTTGGAGCTTGTTGGTGGTGTCGTGAAGTGAGAGGATGTTGCCCCAAAGCTTTGCAGTTTCCTTCTCATGTTCGAGCAATGAGTTCGTACACAATCCTGTGGAAGATATCCACCTCACGCTCAGCCATCTTCTTGTATTTGAAAACCTCTTGTTCTAGCTTCTCCATCCTGTCTTCCAAGCTTCCTTCTCCTTTAGGACCCTGGACATCCTTGATCTGCAGTTCTCCTTCCACGAGCAGCAACTCCTTGGGGTGCATCCTCAGCTCCTCCATGTACAAGTTGCCAACACCCTTGCCGGAGCTGTCCTTCGGAGTTTCCGACGAAGACATGATGGCTCTAGATCCGAAGCAAATCCTGGCAGAAACAGCTCGAAACAAAACTCGTCGAGAAAACGATATACGGACCTCCAGGGGTCCGGGGGATTATATAGCAAAAAATTTCACGACATACGGAAAGTACCAGATCGAACCAGAGTCGGAAAGGGGCGACGAGGCGGCCAAACCATAGGGCGGCGCGGGCCCTGGCCAGGCCGCGCCGGCCTATGGTGGCACGCCCTCGTGCGTCCTTTCCACTCCGTTTCGAACTCGTAATTTTTCATATTTTCCAAAAACAGCAAAAATATTGTTCGGAAAGTAAATTGCGTACTTTTCATTACCAGTACTGTTACCTATTCAAAGTCGGGTTCTGACGGCCTGTCAATTTGCCCTTTGATGAAAGCTTCCGGTGTTTCCACTTGAATAATATCAACATCAACATTATAGGAATCACCTGAGATATAATGCTTGAGTCTTTGTCCATTCACCACTTGCGTGGCATTGCCTTGGAGAGAGCTAATTTTGATTGCTCCCGAACGATACACCTCCTCGACAACATATGGTCCTTCCCATTTCGAGAGTAATTTCCCTGCAAAGAATCTGAGACGAGACCGATACAATAGGACTTTATCCCCAATATTAAATTCTCTTTTAATAATCCTTCTATCATGCCATTTTTTAACTTTCTCTTTAAAGAGTTTAGCATTTTCATAAGCTTCACTTCTCCATTCATCTAGAGAACTCAATTGCAACAACCTCTTATTACCAGCAAGTTTAGGATCTTTATTTAATTCTCTAACAGCCCAATAAGCTTTGTGCTCTAGTTCTAAAGGTAAATGACAAGCTTTCCCATAAACCATTTTATAAGGTGACATTCCCATGGGATTTTTATAAGCAGTTCTATAAGCCCATAGTGCATCCTTCAATTTACTAGCCCAATTCTTTCTAGTTTTATTAACGATCTTTCCCAAAATAGATTTAATCTCTCTATTTGATAATTCTACTTGACCACTAGTTTGAGGATGATAAGCGGAAGCAATTCTATGATTAATACCATACTTAGCAAGAGTTTTTCTAAAACCTCCATGAATAAAATGAGAACCTCCATAAGTCATAATATATCTAGGCACTCCAAATCTAGGAAAAATAATATCTAAAAGCATTCTTAAAGAGGTCTCACCATCAGCACTTTTTGTAGGTATGGCTTCCACCCATTTAGTAACATAATCAACAGCAACAAGTATATGAGTGTTACCTTCTGAAGACGGAAAAGGTCCCATGAAGTCAAATCCCCAACAATCAAACGGTTCAATAACAAGAGTATAATTCATAGGCATTTCATTACGTCTGGAGATATTACCAACCCTTTGGCATTCATCACAAGATAAAATAAACTTTCTCGCATCCTTGAAGAGAGTTGGCCAATAAAAACCTGATTGTAGAACCTTTTGCGCGGTTCTTTCTCCGGCGTGATGTCCTCCATAAGCACTACCATGACATTTACTCAATATCTCTTGTTGTTCATATTCGGGAACACATCTTCGCATAATACCATCCACTCCTTCTTTATATAAGTGTGGGTCATCCCGTAAATAATGCCTCAAGTCATAAAAGAATTTCCTCCTTTGCCTGAGCTGAAAAGGTTGGAGGCAAGTACTTGGAAACAATAAAGTTAGCATAATCAGCATACCAAGGACTATCTCGCGAGCTCACCTTTATTACAGCCAATTGTTCATTTGGAAAACTATCATTAACAGGAATAGGATCATAAGCAATATTTTCCAATCTAGATAAATTATCAGCAACAGGATTATCAGCACCTTTCCTATCTACAATATGTAAATCAAATTCTTGCAAAAGAAGTACCCATCTAATAAGCCTCGGCTTAGCATCTTTCTTGTCATAAGGTATCTAATTGCAAGCATGATCAGTATGAATCGTAACTTTTGAATCAACAATATAAGATCTAAATTTATCACAAGCAAAGACTACAGCTAATAATTCTTTTTCAGTTGTAGCATAATTTCTTTGAGCAGCATCAAGAGTTTTACTAGCATAATGAATAACATTTAGTTTTTTATCTACTCGTTGTCCAAGAACAGCGCCTACAGCAAAATCACTAGCATCACACATAATTTCAAAAGGCAAATTCCAATCAGGAGGTTCAACTATAGGAGCAGTTGTTAAGGCTTTCTTAAGAGTTTCAAAAGCTTCCTTACAATCGTCATCAAAAACAAAAGGTACGTCTTTTTGAAGAAGATTAGTAAGAGGCTTTGAAATCTTGGAGAAATCTTTAATAAATATCCTATAAAACCCAGCATGACCAAGAACACTACGAATACCTTTAACATCCCTCGGATAGGGCATCTTCTCAATTGCTTCAACTTTAGCTCTATCAACTTCAATACCTTTCTCAGAAATTTTATGTCCCAATACAATTCCTTCATTAACCATAAAGTGGCATTTCTCCTAATTAAGAACAAGGTTAGTTTCTTCACATCTCTGCAAAACTTTATCAAGGTTTCGCAAGCAACTATCAAAAGAATTCCCATAGACGGAAAAATCATCCATGAATACCTCTACAATACTCTCACAAAAGCCATGAAATATAGCAGACATGCATCTTTGAAAAGTAGCAGGAGCATTACATAAACCAAAAGGCATACGTCTATAAGCATAAGTTCCATAGGGACAAGTAAAAGTGGTTTTCTCTTGATCTTTAGTTTTAACAACGAATTTGTGAAACCCAGAATAACCATCAAGAAAGCAAAAATGAGTATTTTTAGACAATCTTTCTAGCATTTGATCAATAAATGGTAAAGGGTAATGATCTTTCTTAGTAACTTTATTAACTTTTCGAAAATCAATGCACATTCTATACCCTACGACTACACTTTGAGGGATGAGCTCATCGTTATCATTAGGCACAACAGTCATTCCTCCTTTCTTGGGAACGCAATGCACAGGACTAACCCATCTACTATCAGCAATAGGATATATAATACCAGCTTCAAGAAGTCTTAATACCTCATTCCTTACCACTTCCTTCATCTTCGGAATTAGACGATGCTGAGGTTCAACAACAGGCTTCGCATCATCTTCCATATTAATAGCATGTTGGCAAATAGAAGGAGAAATCCCCTTCAAATCATCAAGAGTATAGCAAATAGCTCCTCGGTGTTTCTTCAATATTTCCAATAGCCTTTCTTCTTCAAACTCTGAAACCTTAGAACTAATAATAACAGGATATATTTTCTTATCATCAATATGAGCATATTTAAGATTATCAGGTAAAGGCTTTAATTCAAAAACAGGATCTTCCTTTGGTGGCGGTGTTGTACCCAAATCTTCCACCGGTAAATCATGCTTGAGAATAGGTTGGCGAAGAAAAATTTCCTCAAGCTCATCTCTTTCTTTCCTAAAAACCTCACTCTCGCTATCCTCCAAATGTTGCTGCAAAGGATTGTTAGGAACAAGAACAATAGATGCACATTGCTCCATTTTAAAATCATCACTAGGCAAATCAGCTTTATAAGGAGTTTTGGTAAATTTAGAGAAGTTAAACTCATAAGATTCACCAGCAAATTTAGTCAAAATTTTCTCTTTCTTGCAATCTATAATAGCTCCACAAGTATTTAGAAAAGGTCTACCAAAAATAATAGGACAATAATCACTAGCAACAGAACCAAGTACCAAAAAGTCAGCAGGATATTTAATCTTACCACATAGAACTTCCACATCTCGAACAATACCAATTGGAGAAATAGTTTCTCTATTAGCCAGCTAAATAACCACATCAATATCTTCAAGTTCACAAGAATCAATTTCGTGCATAATCTCCGTGTAAAGCTCATAAGGAATAGCACTAACGCTTGCACCAATATCACATAATCCATAATAGCAATGATCACCAATTCTAACAGATAGCATAGGAACACTAACTTGTTTGGGTTTATTAGGATGTGAAACAATATTAGAAGCATCTTCACGGAAAATAATATGACCATCCTCCACATTTTCAGATCACAAGATCTTTAACTATTGCAACAAAGAAGTTCAACTTTTATTTGTTCTTCGAGTTCTACAGGTTTCTTTTCACTTTTATGAACCGCACTATTTATAACGAGTACTCCTTCATTTTAGCAGGGAAAGGAGTTTTTTCAATATAAGCTTCAGGAATAACATGATCAGCTAGTTTCAACTACAACGCATTTATTAATAGATGAATCAATTTTATCTTTATACGGTTCATGATACTTATCAAAATTCTTCTTAGGCAATTCATAATGAGAGGCAAAAGCTTTATAAAGATTTGCAAGCAACTTGAGAATCAAGACCATATGTAGCACTCATATTACGAAATTTATCAGTATCCATAAAAGCTTCAATGCATTTATAATCATAAATTATACCTGATTCTCTATCCTTGTCGTTCTCCCAACCTTCAGTATTTTCTTGGATCCGATCAAGAAGGTCCTTTTTAAACTCTTCTTTGTTGCGTGTAAATGATCCAGAACAAGAAGTATCCAGCAAGGTCTTGTCTTAAAAAGAAAGTCTTGCATAGAAATTATCAATAATAACATTACCAGGAAGCTCATGAATGGGGCATTTGAGCATTAAAGACTTCAATCTCCCCCAAGCTTGGGCAATACTCTCTCCATCATGAGGCCAAAAATTATATATGCGATTCCGATCCTTGTGAATTTCACTTGGAGGATAGAACTTAGAATAAAACCGGGGCATAATATCATTCCATTCAAGAGAATCCCCATTATCTAGTAATTTATACCAATGCGCCGCCTTAACAGACAGCGATAAAGAGAATAGTTTCTTCCTCACTTCATCCATAGCAATACCTGCACACTTGAATAAACCGCATAATTCATGCAAGAACAATAAATGATCTCCGGGGTGGACAGCTTCCATCCCCTTCATAGCGGTTATCCATAACACGTTCAATAATTTTCATAGGTATTTTATATGGTATCACTTCCTCACCTGGCGCCTCATCCACTACCGTTGCAGTAGTAGTAGATTTCCCAAATAGAAATTGAAGAGAAGATCTCTCCATAATGACTTATAGCAGCAGTAAGAAATAAAATCAGCACAAACAGTAAAGGTTTTCCTTACCAATTCCACTTACCAATAGCGCTTCACTCCTAGGCAACGGCGCCAGAAAATAGTCTTGATGACCCACAAGTATAGGGGGTGTATCGTAGTATTTTCGATAAGTAAGAATGTCGATCCCAACGAGGAGCAGAAGGTGTTGACAAGCAGTTTTGATGAAGGATTTACTGTAAATGCTCACGTACAAGTATTCGGGGGTTTTGATGTAACAGTTGAATAAAGTACGAGTAAGTAAAGTGCGAGAGTAACAATTGCAGCGAGTGGCCCAATCCTTTTTAGCACAAAGGACAAGCCGGTTTGTTTACTTATAATGACCAAACGTTCTCGAGGACACACGGGATTTTAGTCTAGTGCTTTCGCTACATACAGACTAAATAATCTTCATTGTTATGATAAGTGTTGTGTGGGTGAACCTATGCTAATGTACCGCCCTTCCTAGGACTAATACATACTTGTGATTATACCCCTTGCAAGCATCCGCAACTACAAGAAAGTAATTAAGAATAAATCTAACCACAAGCCTTAAACTCGAGATCCTCGCTATCCCTCCCGCATCGATATACCAACGGGGTTTAGGTTTCGTCACTCCGGCAACCCCGCAATTGACAAACGAGTACAAGATGCATTCCCCTAGGCCCATAAATGGTGAAGTGTCATGTAGTCGACGTTCACATGACACCACTAGAAGAATAACACCACAACTTAAATATCATACCATTGAATATTACTCAACCATAGTTCACTACTAACATTTAGACTTCACCCATGTCCTCAAGAACTAAACGAACTACTCACGAGACATCATATGGAACATGATCAGAGGTGATATGATGATGAATAACAATCTGAACATAAACTTGGTTCAATGGTTTCACTCAATAGCATCAACAACAAGTAGAGATCGATACCGGGAGAGTTTCCCCTATCAAACAATCAAGATCAAACCCAAATTGCTACGGCAGTGACGGTGTCCAGCGGTGGAGATGGCGGTGATGATGGTGAAGATGATGATGATGGTGATGGAGATGATGTCCAGCTCGATGACGGTGACGATGGCGTCGATTTCCCCCTCCGGGAGGGAATTTCCCCGGCGGATTCCTGCCCGCCGGAGAGCTCTTTTCTCTCTGGTGTTCTCCCGCCCCGCGAGGCGGCTGTAACTCTTCGTGAGGCACCCTCCGTGGCTTAGGTTTTCGGGACGAAGGGTTTCGCGAAGAAAAGGAGGCGAAAGGGGCTGTGGGCCCCCCACACCACATGGTGGCGCGGCCAGGCCATGGGCCGCGCCGCCCTATGGTGTGGGCCCACCTTGGGTCCAGCTGGCTCCTCCTTCTGGCTTCCTTCGTCATCTTGAAAAATAGGATTTTTGGTATAATTTCCTTCCACAGTTGATCTTCCGAAATATTGCGTTCTGACGGTGCTTTTTCCAGCAGAATCCTGGCTCCGGTGCTTGATCCTCCAATAATGATGAAACATGCAAAATAGATGAAATAACATAAGTATTGTACCCATATATGAAATATATCAATGAATAACAGCAAATTACGATATAAAATAGTGATGCAAATTGGACGTATCAACGAGACATTAGTGGCTGCACTCGACGTTGCAGGAACACTGAGACTACTTCAGTACCGCACATTGTCAAGCCCCCCGTATTCTTCAAAACGACGACTTGGTCGAAAAGCCTGTCGGCTACCACCTTCTCTTCGGGAGAAAGGGTGTTTCGCCAGGACTTCTTCGGCTTAGCTATCAAGACATCTTCAAAAGGGGGAAGGTTTGAGCGTCGCCCAGGCACTATGGGATCACGCAGGTAAAACCACTTGTTGCGCCAGCCCTGAACGGACTCCTTCATTGGATAGTCGAAGTAATCGACCTCCTTCCTAACAACAAAGCCAACGCCACCGACGACGGGGGGGCATTGCTGTCATTGTGGCGCTTCACGTAGAAGATCTTCCTCCAAAGACCCCAGTGAGGGTCAATGCCAAGGAAGGCCTCGCAAACGGTGATGAAGATAGAAAGATGGAGGATGGAGTTTGGGGTCAGCTGCCAGAGCTGGATCCCGTAAAAGAAAAGAAGAGAGCGAAGGAACTCGTGGGCTGGAAGAGAAAGACCACAGAACAAAAAGGCGACGAACATGACAGTGAAACCCTTCGGGGGCTTTGGGCGAGAAACCGCACCTGGAAGACGAATGTCATCCTCAGATGCAGAGATGAAGCCGAGGGCGCGTAGTTTGTTGATATCGCGGTTGGAAATGGCGGAGGCACTCCAATCGCGGCTAACTTTGGCCGCGTCCGAGGTGCTGGCACCCTTCTTCGTGCCCATGGCGTCTGAAGCTTTTGAGGTTAGAACAAAGGAAGTAGGAAAGGACGGGCGAAGAAGATGAGCAGTGGGAGGTGTAAAAAAGTAAAAACAAGGAAGTCCTCTATTTATGCCATGAGAATTAGCGTGGGATCGTGGCCATAACTCCACAGACGTCGTGGGAGGTGGAGCAGATCTGGCTGTACACGTGGCGCTTGAAACGGGAAAGGAACCGGCGGCCCATTATTCCCACGTCGCGCGAAAATCGAGGAGACGCCTCGGTCGCTGCGCGTGCACTGGTCAAATCCTAAAACCTGCCCGCGCAGAACTAGGGTGGGCCCGTTAGGTCAAGTCTTGTCAATCGAGCCACGGCAGCGGCGCGTCATCAGTGACATCATGGGCGCTGTCAACAACAGTCGAAGGAATGAAAAAAGTATCAGATGGCAAATTTGAGCCTATGCACAGATTGCAAAGCATCTGCACTTAGGCTCGGGGGCTACTCCCATCGGGAGCGCTGAACGCGCACCCGACAAAATGAGGACTCGAAGAAAATGAAAAGAAGGCCTTGCAAGAAGAGAAGATTGTTCGACTCGAGTCTGCACCCGGTTGCCAGCACCCGTGCCCAGACTCGGGGGCTACTCCCATCGGGAGCGTTGGACGCGCACCCGACAGAACTTTTTTCGCACTCCAGGATCATGCCCGGGGACTTGATTCTGTGTAGGGTAACGTTGTTTTGCCATCGGCAGTTAACCTGCAAAAGTTGGGCACGTTACTCATTATCCCTTGCATGAGAAAAATATATCGGATGATCTACGAAGACTTGCGGAAAAACTTCGGCAGAGAAAAAATGTTCGAGTAGTACAACTTGAGTCTACGCACGGATTGCGAGCATCCGTACCTAGACTCGGGGGCTACTCCCATCGGGAGCGCTGACGCGCACCCGATAGAAGAAAATGATGCCGACAGAAGGAAAACAAGAACGCTTGAGGAGAAGGACATCGGCAGAAGGCATGCTTCAGTCTCTACCCGAACTATGTTCGGCTAGACACTCGGGGGCTACTGACGTGGGCACTACCCTTCGGGTAACCAACGTTGCTCTACTCTATACAATCCAGCTGGAGGCCCATGAAGGTACTCGATGGCAAGGTGGGCCACTAGGACGGTGCAACGAAAGATTCCTTGAAATACAAGACATGGAAGAAGCCGAACAAGGAAGGTTTAGAGATAGATCTACTGTAAACCTAGTCGTACTCGATTAGACCTCTTGAGACCTGGCCTCCTATATAAAGGCTAGGAGAGGGGCTGTCGAGGGACACAATCAATCTGAGCGACCTTAGCCAATAGAAACTTAGAGCTAGGTTACCCTAGTACTTAGCCATCTCGACGAGATCTCAGCCGAACTATTCGGCACCCCATTGTAACCCATTATCATCATAATCAAAAACAGACAGGCAGGACGTAAGGGTTTTACCTCATCGAGGGCCCCGAACCTGGGTAAATCGCTCTCCCCGCTTGTCTGTGAACCGATGTCTCGTGTCAGCTTGCAGGATTCCATCAACCCTAAGCCCCTATCGGAGGGCATTGCCGAGGAGCACCCTCGACAACGAAGGAGGAAGATGCGCTTCCATAGAGCCCAGTTAGGTTGGACTCCAAGGAAGGATTCGCAAAGAGTGATGAAGATAGAGATGTGGAGAATAGAGTTGGGAGTGAGGTGATGAAGCTGCAGCCCATACACAAAAAGCAAACCACGCATAAAATCGTGGATGGGTCCAGAAAGGCCGCGGATGAGGTGGTCAACGAAGCTAACCCGATATTCAATTGGAGGCGTCGGGTAGCTCTCCTCGCTGGGGAAGCGCAGCGCGTCCTTCTTCTTGCTCATGCCAAGTTTTTTCAGCAGGTTGACGTCCTGCGCGGAGATCTTCGATCTCTCCCACTCCGTGTTCCCCAGATCTGGCGTCGCCATTGTTGCTTCAGGGACGCTGTGCCTCGTGAGTCTTGGGCGCGGTGGCATCAACAATGGCGTGGAGCAAGTAGGTGATTGTTTGAGCGCTGGAGCTTTTGTGCTTGCAAGGAAGATTTGGGCAGAGAGGATTTTTGGTGCGGCGAAGCGAAGGGGATTAACGGAGGAAGACGAAGCCTATTTATAGCGAGTTCAGTCAAAACGTCGCACCGTTGGATGATCTACGGATGGACTAGATGCTATACACATGGATCAAGGGGCAAAACGGTATTTTTACCGTGATGGAACTAGACAGGTGCTACAGCGTGCGTGCTAGGAAAAGCGGAGGACGTGTGTCCCCCACTTACGTAACGTGTCAATGGGCCGCAGATTTTGGGCCCGCAGGTCAGTGAAGGGACACCTCTCGCGTCTTTCCAATACAGTGGTCGTGGCTATCGTCAGCACTGATGTCACCTTACCAACGAAAAATCTCGGCTGTGACTCTATGAAAAGTGGCGACAGCAACAGGCGACTGGCAATCTCGAGAGCCTTTGACCAAATACAAGTTTTTGTTCAAATCCTCGGGGGATACTTTATAAAAAAGGTTTCGAGAAGTTTAATGGAGATGGTTCGGAAAGGGACATTTCAAAATATAGCGACAGAGGACAATTGGAGCCTACAGCCAAGTATAAATCCTCGACTGTAGCCTCGGGGGCTACTCCCATCGGGAGCGCTGTTCGCGCACCCGATACATATGAATGGAAGCATGAAACATGACAATATAGTGGCAAAGATGCTAAAAACGGTGAGCCTACAACCAAGTACAAGCACTTGGTTGTAGCCTCGGGGGCTACTCCCATCGGGAACGCTGTTCGCGTGCCCGATGAAATTTGACAAAGTCCTGGCGAGCATATTCTGAGTTATCAAAATAACTCTTCATATACTCCCATTGGGAGGATAAATAGAAACAATATAAGTCATCCGTTGACTCGAACAAATGTGCTACTCCAACAACCGGAAAAGCACTCGACAATATATTCTCAGAGCGCCTCAGTCGCGAAAATAATCTCTGAATGCCACAAAACTCTGCGAAGGTAAGTCCCCGGGATCCGTCCTGTGCGGCGTGGCACCGCCTCTGACAGCGCTTTGCTACTTTTTCCGTGTCAACAGACATGAAGAAAAATCCTAACTGATGCGTTAGGTACCCGATAAAACATGACTGGAATTTGGCATCTGGTAAGACCTTAAGCGGCACATGTCGAATTACGCCAGTATCCCGAGATCATGTCCAGGGACGTGATCTTGAAGTAGGTTTTGGTGGATTGCTACGAGAGCAGTTAACTGGTACCTGACCCGTCAGATGAACCAGCCCCAATTACCATTATCCCTGTACAATATACAATTCCTTTATATAAAGATTTGTCAACTTGCAGAAATCATATGCAGATTGTAAAGATGGAGATTTTCCCTGATTCTACGATTCAAGCAAAATCTCGGGGGCTACTGACATAGGCATCCCCAATGGGCCTGCCGAAGAAGGTACCCGGGGTTTACTGAAGGCCCACGACCCGAAGTTTTACATAGTTTGGAAAGATAGAGTTGTATTAGGAATATCAACTTGTAAATATCGCGGGATGGTTCATGAAACCCTCCCGGACTCTGTAACTTGTACATCACGAAACCCTCGGCTCCGCCTCCTATATAAGGGGGAGTCGAGGGACAAAGAGAGGATCGATTCATTGTGTTCCGCAACCCTAGTCGTCATAGCAGTCGAGTACTTTCCGGCTGAAACCTTCGAGATCTAATTGCCCTCTACTTCCAACTAAACCCTAGTCTACAACCCGTAGGCATTGATAAGTTAATACCTTATCACCGAGGCGCCTCCTCGATTTCCGTGCGTGATGGAAGAAGTATCCTTTGTTATGATAGATGCAATGACACGCGGCAACCTAACCGCATATCTCCTTTGATAACCTTTGTTTTATAAACGAGAAGGAGGAAATTTTATTTTTCCACTCTCCCCTTTCACAGTCTTCCTTCCTCATTCGCCCTTCTTCCTCAAAGCTACCGTGCCACCGCCATTCTTTGACTTTCTTCCGATTTCCAAGCACCCTCGAAGATGGTGAAGAAGAACCCCACGATTGCCGCCGGTGCCGCAACCAGTGGCATCACTGCCAAGGTCACATCTGGTGCGCCAAAGAGGGGAACATCGGAAATCTCCGCCGCGGCGCCCGCGCCAGAGGTTTCCACCGCGGCGCCTGCGCCCGGTGATTGGCCTACTTCGACAATGACCAAGCGCGACGAGAAGAAAAATCGTAGCTTTGATTTGGTTTCTGCTGATGAGGGGAACTTCATCCTTCTAGGTTTGGTTTCATGCCCCAATCCTCCCGCCGGTTTTACTGTGATGTTCATGTCATTCTTGTACCGTGGACTTTCTCTTCCTGCCCATGAGTTTCTCCGACGTCTTCTTCATGTGTATGAGATCCAGTTATCGCAACTGACTCCCAATTCGATCATTCATCTCGCTATTTTCATTACCCTTTGTGAGGCATTTCTAGGCGTCGAGCCTCACTGGGGTTTGTGGAAGAAGATCTTTTTTGTAAAATGCTATAATTGTATTAGCAGTTCTTTCGTCACTGGTGGAGTTGGGTTTGTTGTTCTCAAAGAATCAAATTACTTCAATTTCCCAATGAGAGAGTCAGTTCAAGGATGGAGGCTAAAGTGGTTCTACATCAAAGACTCATCAGTAGCTAGAATGCGTCTGCCGAAGTTTGTTGATGTCCTTGAAGCTGTGCCAAAAAAATCTTGGAAGAATATACTATCACTCGAAGAAAAGCCTGCAGTCGATAGATTGTTTGACAAAATTATTCGGATCGAAGAGTCCTATGATCAGACTATGATGGGCATCGAAATAGTGGCCGTTTTCTTAAAATGCCAAATCCAACCAATCATGTCTAGAGTCCACCCAATGTGGTTGTATTCGGGTCCCAAGGATGAAACCAAAGTAAATGTTGTTGAGTTATCTGAGGAGTTATTAGATGAAGTTAGGCGCCTAACTCATTTCAGTCAAAAGGACTCAATCCCGCTTCTAGCTCCTCAAGCACCCTTTGATTCTGACCACCAACCGAATGAGGTAACTCCTTTTCTCGTACTTATAATAGTTTTTGTATTCGGGACGTGCTCATTTCCTTTTGTTAAAAACCTTTACTACATGTCGTGTTAACTGCCAAATATTTTCCGAATATATCGGATGAAAACCTTGAGGAGGGAGATTCCTCTATCCCTATGGAGTCACGTGCCGAGGAAAATGAAGACTTTTAAGACAATGATCCTGCAAATCATGAAGCTCTTTCAACAGACCATAGATCTTTTGCTGATGACATAAGTGATACGGTGGAGTCAAATCAAGACAATGATGCTGATCATGCTGCCTTTGTTGATGCAGCTCCGGAGAAGGCCAACACCCAAACTTCAAAAAGACCGTCTAGCGGCTTCGCAGACGAGGATGATTTGTTTGATTTGTAACTTTCTTCTACTGTTCCAAGAACTTCGTTGCATTCCAGTACTCATTCTGATTGGTTTATATGCTTTCAGCGACGAAAGCTTCATAGAGCCTTCTTTGAAGAAGACAAAGGCAAGCTCTAGGAAGCCAACACCCGCAGCTTCGGCTCGAGCGGTAGCCCCGGCAGCCCAACTTTCAACAGCTTCTTCTCTTTCTAAAGGGAAGGGGATTCCTTCGACAGCTGCTGCTACGACTTCTCCTCCTCCTGAAAAACCTGTAAGCTTTTTCTGTTTTCTTTAATGATGGACCTGCTTCTAATAGCCCCCGAGTCTAAATTCGATTGCTCATAGCTAAATGTGGATTTTGGAAAATATACTATTGTTTTAACAGCTGCTGATTTTGTCTTCTTCTTCTTTTTATAGGACTGCATTGAAGGGTTTTTCCTCTAAATTTACTTCACTTGAAGTCGATAAAATTCGACTTCAAAAGAAAGTTGAATCTACTTCCTCAAAGCTTAACAATGCAGTGAAAATGGCTCCCGGAGCTTGCCAAAATCCATATTCTTTGAAGGAAGAGCTTGATAGGCTGAAGAAGAAACTGAAGGATGAGGAAACACTAAGGGCTGAAGCCGAAGCCCAAAGGAACGAGAAGGACATCCTTCTTCGCCAATCCACTTTGGCCCTGCTTAGTAATCTTCATCGTCTCAGCCTTTGAATTTCCCTTTCTTAATTTTGTTGTAACTTTAAATTTTACTTTTTATCTTTTGCAGAAGCTGCCGATATTCCTTCTGGTCCTCTGGACAAGCTTTCGGATGATTCTCCTGCTGATGCTCTATCTATGACAATCGAGTCCAGCAAGCTTATTCAAGCCCTTCTTCAGAAGAACAAGGGAGTCATGTCGAGGATGCATGCCATGATCTTCCCAAAAGCCAACCAAGAGAAGACCCTGGAACAGTTGACGAATGTTTTTGCCGTCGACACCAAGGACATTATCGAGGTATTCAAACGCACCTCGCGTACCTACGGTGCTCTCCTTGCTTTCCAGCTTATGATGGGATATGGCTTTAAAGCTGATATGGAACGGATGACAAAGGAGCTTCCGAAGGACCAAGATGGGCAAATTATTGACTTGAGCCTTCACAAATGATCAGCACGCAAGTGTGCGCTGCAACTTCTTGAACTAGTTTTGGTGAATAAGTCATCTGTTGGCCCAAGTTTATCGACCCAATCCCAGGCTCCTTGAATTCTCATTGTCAAATTGTAATCTTCTCCATTTGATTTAAAAAATACCTTTTCAAAAGGTCTTGTTCGCACACGAACACGTCACCGTGTACCTCTGGCTTCGAGCGCGATACGCAGGACACGTCGCCGGAGGAGGCTCGCCGGAAGCGCGATACGCAGGACAATCCGGCGGGCTCTTTTGAGAACCCGAAACCCCACACGCCGGGAGAGACCCGCGTGCGGGACGCACGGCGGTGATGGGCTGCCCTAGGTCGGTTCGCCCGCCCCTAGGACTTCGTGGATCGAAGCTCTCCAATACGAAGAACACCGATGAACGAGAGCAGAAACTAGAACGAGATATGTTTGTAGATTGGTTTTGCGATTGTGTGTTGTTGTTCAATCGGCCGTCACCCTTTATGTATATAAAGAGCGGTTGGACTTTCCGTGCAAGACGATTCACATCACAAACCCTAATTAGAGTCCAACTCGAACAAGTAAACCTGAAATTTCCGTAACTGTTCGGTCAGAAACCTTCCTGCACCTTCTGTACCATTTTTGAGGCAGTAAACGATCTCGGATCAAAATCTCGTAAACAGCAAAGTTGTTCGTCTCGAAAAAACGAAGAACTTTCATGTTGACAACTTTTTCATCTGAGCTCATCTTGATCGTTCAATTGAGGTCGCAAGAAAAACGATCAATTCCGATGTTTTGTTTCAGTCCCAGCCTCGGTTCGCGCCCAACCTTAGAGGCCTCTATGGTCAAGCGCCCAGACTCGGTAATTCAGGTTTCAGCTGTATTTTGGCTCCAAAAGTTGCATACTAACTCGGATCGCAATGACTCAAAAAGCAAAATTGCTTTTCTCAGCGAGGCGCACAACTTTGATATCTATCATTTTTTCATTTGAGGCCATCTTTCAATTTTCATTTTTAAGGCAAAAACGGCTGTCAACACATGCCCCCCTGTTTTTCGGCAAAACTTGTATGCCGAAAAATAACTTGCACTATATTTTGTCTAAGGACGATGTCAACACTCCATCGGCCATTGATTCTTAGGGCGATAATTATATATCGGCCATGTATGCTAAGGGCGATAATTATATATCGGCCATATGCGTGTTCATGCTTCTTGCCACACACTCGGGTAGAACTTTTTCAGATATCTCCCATTGAGAGCTCGAGGTAGTAAATTTCCCTCCATAGATTCCACCAAGTATGAATTTCCAGGAACTACTCTCACGACTTTAAAAGGACCTTCCCAGCTAGGAGACCATTTGCCAAATTTTATGTCTTTCGAACCGACTGGTAGGATTACTTTCCACACTAAGTCGTCAACTTGGAAGCTCTTCAACTTCACCTTTTTGTTATAAGCTCTCGCTACCCGCAATTTATCCTTCTCTATGTCTCTCGGAAGCGAGTTAAACGTTTATCTGCAACCTCATCAATGTTGTCCATCATCAAGTTGTGAAAATCCACTGCCGATAAATCATTTTGCTTGGCGAACCTCAAAGCAGCCAGATTCACCTCTACCGGTAAAACGGCTTCTTGTCCATACACAAGTTCATATGGAGTTACCTTTGTAGCGCCATGCCTAGAGATCCTATGTGCCCACAAAGCTTCGGACAACACTTCATGCCATCTCCTCGGATAATCTTCAATCTTCTTCTTGATGAGCTTAATCAAAATCTTATTACTTGACTCAGCTTGTCCATTAGCTTGTGCATAATATGGAGATGAATTGAGCATTTTTATATTATAAGATTCGGCAAACTCTTTAACTTCTTTTGCCATAAATGAAGAACCTTGATCTGTAGTCAATGTTTGAGGAATGCCGAATCTATGTATGATATGCTCGAGTTATGAATTTGATCACCTCCTTATGGGTCATATTTCTGAGAGGTATCGCTTCAAACCACTTGGTAAAATAATCAGTAGCTGCCAGCACGAACCGATGCCCTTTTGAAGAAGAAGGATGAATCATACCAATGAAATCCAATCCCCAACCTCTAAATGGCCACGGCTTGATAATAGGATTCAACATAGCAGCAGGAGCCAACTGAATATCACCAAACTTTTGACAAGCCTCGCATTCTTTATAATACCTGAAGCAATCATTGATCATCGTCGGCCAATAAAAACATGCACGTCGCAATAACCACTTCATCTTGTGTGCCGATTGATGAGTACCACATATGCCTTCATGTACCTCTCCCATAGCAACCCTTGCTTGATCTTCATTCAAGCACTTCAAAAGAATACCGTCAACTGTTCGGCGATAGAGATCATCATCTATCAATGCATAATTAAAAGCCATCTGCCGAATAGCCCTGTCCGTCCTCTTGCTAGGATCCTGCAAATATTCAACAATAGGTCTTCTCCAATCTTCTTGTTCACCTGCACTAGATCCTTCATTAGTGACCGAATCAATGGGCTTTAATTCGGTCTTACCTATGTCAGCGAGAGCAAACATCGGCTTATGAGATATATGAAAAACACCACGATCAACATGGTAGCCAGATTCTTGTTGCGCTAACTCATTTGCATTCCAATTGTCATGCCTAGATATATGAGCAATGCTAAAATAATCCAAGGTAGAAACTATATCTAGACACTTATCAAGATACATATTAAGTGATTCGTCAAAACATTGGAAAACCTGAGATATTTGCTGTACTACTAGCAACGAATCACCAAAAGCCTCAATATGGGTAGCACCTACAGCAACTAAAAGTTCCAGCCCGAATAATAGAGCTTCATATTCGGCCTGATTGTTTGTCCAAAAATATTCTAAGCAGCATGAGGCTTCAAAAACAGCACCATGAGGAGATATATAAACAACACCAACACCCTGGCCGTTGCTACAGACCGAACCATCAAAGTATAACCTCCATGGTACTAAAGTGACAAGGTTGATATCAATATCATGCTCATTATCAATCCGATGTTCAACAATAAAGTTAGCAACAATTTGGCCTTTCATAGATTTCAAGGATTCATAAGCCAAATCATACTCAATTAAAGCATAAGCCCATTTACCAATTCTACCACTAAGAATTGGTCTATGCAACATATATTTAATGACATCGGTTTGACAAGCAACAATGCATATGCTAGACAATAAATAATGCCTCAGCTTAGTGCAAGCATAATATAAGCATAAGCATAATTTCTCAATAAAAGTATACCTTGTCTCAGCGTCCAGTAAATGCCGGCTTAAATAAGTGATAACATGCTCTTTTTCTTCGGTCCCTTGAGTTAAAACAGCACCAATGACACCCTCCTCTGCTGCAATATAGAGCCTAAAAAGCTCTCCATGTTTAGGCGCCCTTAATACGGGAGGAGTAGACAAACAAAGCTTAATCTTCTCAAATGCTTCTTGCTGTTTTGCCCCCAGGTAAAATCATCATCGTTCTTTAACCGAAGAATAGGAGTGAATGCATCAACCTTCCCTGACAAGTTCACTATGAAACGCCTCAAATAATTAACCTTGCCAAGGAATTTCTGCATATCCTTTTTGCATGTCGGGGCTTGCACTTTCTGGATGGCTTGTATCTTCCCGGGATCAATCTCTATGCTATGTTGATGTATAATAAAACCCAAGAATTTTCCAGCCGATACACCGAAAGCACATTTCAAAGGATTCATCTTGAGCCCATATCTTCTCATTCTCTCAAAAGCTAAGCGCAAATCAGCTAAATGAGATTCATTAGCATTCGATTTAACAACAATATCATCAATGTAGACTTCAAGTATGACCCCAAGCAAATCATGAAAGATTAAATTCATAGCCCTCTGATATGTTGCACCAGCATTCTTCAAACCAAAAGTCATTACTGTCCACTCAAATAAACCAACAAACCCGGGACATCGAAAGGCTGTCTTGAATGCATCTTCTTCGGCCATGAAAATTTGATTGTAACCCGCATTGCCATCAAGAAAACTAATAACTTTATGACCAGAGGCATCATTAATAAGCATATCGGCTATTGGCATGGGATACTCATCTTTGGGTGTAGCTCTATTCAAATCTCTGAAATCAATGCACAACCTCAATTTGTTGGATCCCTTCTTGCCTACAGGCACAATATTAGAAATCCAATCCGCGTACCTGCAAGGCTTAATAAAATTAGCTTTAAGCAAACGACTGATCTCTTCCTTGATCCGGTCATACATCTTGGGATTGAATTTACGAGCCGGTTGTTTATAAGGTCTAAAACCAGCTTTGATAGGCAGCCGATGCTCAACTAACTCCCTGCTCAAACCAGGCATCTCATGATATTCCCATGCAAAGCAATCAACATATTCTTTTAACAGCCTGATCAATACACTTTTCTGACCGGCTCCCAAATTTTTGTTAACAAACGTCGGCCTAGGAATTGAACCATCTCCTATGTCTACTTCTTCCAATGGATCAGCTGATGCGAAACCTTGTCCCAACTTGTCCATATCATCTAATTCCTCTATGGACTCATACATATCGTTCTCACTTGACCGATATTCAACAAGCCGCTTCTGCAACCACTCTTCATTGGGATCCATTTAAATCACATATTTGGGAGCCGATTATTATAAATCAGCTTTAAAGAGACGGGCACAAAGCCATTCTTTGTGGCACTAAGAAAATCAAAATCTGAGAGGTCGCGCCCTGTCAAAAAAGTAGCATTGGGATGTTGCCAATCCACTGGCGAATCGGCCAAAGCGATACAAGTTGAATTATCCGCATGGACAACCTCAACCTCATCATCAACCCACTGTATCAAAAACTGATGCAAAGTAGATGGCACACATTGGTTTGCATGGAGCCAATCGCGGCCTAATATAACATTGTAATTACCTTGCACTTGAGCAATAAAGAAGGCGGTGGCCAAAGATTTACTCCCCACTGTGAGCTCCACACTCATGACACCTTTGGCCTCTGTTTTCTCTTTGCCTTCAAACCCATTGAGCACCATGTTGGTCTTCATTAAATCATTCTCATCAAGGCCCAATTTTTTGAAGACTGAATATGGCATAAGATTCACCACTGCACCACCATCAACAAGCATTCTAGCAACCGGTGATCCGTTAATGTTCCCCTTGACATATAGCGGTTTCAAATGCTTCACCGGTTCTTTTGGTTTCTCAAAGATGGCGTTCTTGGGACCAAAGTCTAATTGCGCTACCTCCCCTTCTTCATCTACTGCACGAAACTCAGAGGGTAAGTAATAAACCATATTCATATCCATACCTTCCCTAGTTGGTGAATTCTCAAAATCCACCAATTCTTCATCATCTTCTGATGTAGGTACCGAATCAGGAGTGGTAGGAAGTGTTGTGGTCAATTCATCAATGTTCACGTCCTTCTCTTCGGATGACGTGGTAGTTGTTGCGACCGTCATGGGAACCGCAGCACCTTCCACTTTCTTGAGCACCCACTTCTTATATGGTACAGGGTGAGTCTTATCGAAAACCTCATCCCTTCGCTTTTCAGCTGTATGCTCCACCTTCTCTTGGTTCCTCATGCGCTGCAGTCTCCTCTTCTTGGTTTTTGTTAGTCCTAGAGGACACCACTTCGGTTGAGTATTTTTAGGATCTCTCGGCTTGGCCTTGCTTGTGCTAGCTTCATGATCGTTAGCCGACGATCTTGGTGGAATAGACAGTATAACTTTTTTAGAGTTAGCCGGTTCATCAACAACAACCGGCTCCTTGAGTTTCAGCTCTTGTGTACCTATTATGACTGAGCTAACATTAGTACTATTCTCTTGCTACTTGCTACTCTCTGGAATTTCAGCACATGGAGATTTAGGACGCCACTTCATTTCATCATCTCTTGTAGAGTTATGCGATGACCGATTAGTATTGTAACTCAAACGGTCTCGAACAGGCCTGGTAATCCTATCATGCACAGATTTTCTAGGTGTTGCCCACCCTGGATGAAAAGCACAAGGTGCCATTGGGGGCTGCATCCATCCTCCATTGAAATAATACGGTGCGTATGGGGGCGGCGCCATCCATGGTCCTGGTGCCCACTGCCCATACGGCCTCGCGTATCGTGGAGACCTCTCTCTTGGAGGTGATCTTGGGCGCTTCACATGTGATGACCGGTTTGTGTTGGAACCGGCCGCTTGATTTGCATATTTAGACAACAACATATCAAAGGTTGGCTTTATTCGCTTGTGCTGCACCTTAACCTCATTAGTTTTCCACTTGCCAACTTCTGGACTCTTGGGCTTGATAAACTTGGCACGAACATCCCTTTGCACTTGTGATTGCCCCCGAGTGTAGGATTTTTTATGGTGATCTTCAGCGTCTCCTTGCCATTGGGCTGCTTGCCAAGAACAATCTCTCTTCCCAAGTCCTTGTTGCCATCCCTGCTTGTTCCTGGGCTCACCAACAACAACATTATTTTTGTTAGCGGATCCGGCCACCTGCGGCCGAATTAAGACCTTTTTCCCTTGCGGCTCCAAAGTATTCATTGGGAATGGCTGCTTGTCAATTTGCATGTCAGCAAAGCTTAATCGTCCATCATTGATAGCCGATTGTATCTGTCGTCGAAACACATTGCAATCATTAGTAGCATGAGAAAAAGAATTATGATATTTGCAATAAGCGCGTCGTTTTAACACCTCAAACAGCGGTAAAGTGTGAGACAGTCGAATGTATTTGTCTTTTAACATGGCATCAAATATCTTATCACATTTGGCTACATCAAAACTGAATGTCATCTCACCTTCACGATTCTTGCGAATCGGCTTAAGAGCATCACAAGTATAAGGTTTGGCGTTTGAGGGCCAAACAAATTCAGCAGCATAAATATCAGCTTTATCGTCTGAATTGTCACTATTGTATTCAACTGTGTTTATGCGAGGATGATCAGGTTTAGACCTATGCATGTCTTTTGTTTCTTTGCTTTTGCCTTCCTGAGCCAAAGCTCTTTGCAAAACTTGGCTAACATTTAAAAACTCATAGCCATCAATTCTCTCTCTAATGTGAGTTCTTAAACCATTGAGCACCAAATCTGCCATGTCTCTCTCGATTATCACTAAACTATAACATCGATTCTTAGTATCCCTAAACCTCTTGACGTAATCGGTGACCGATTCATCATGCTTTTGCTTAACCGATGTAAGATGTGACAACTTAAGCTCATTATCACCACTATAAAAATGCTCATGGAATTTCTTTTCTAAATGATACCAAGTATTAATAGAACCATAAGGTAAAGCAGAAAACCATGAAAAAGCTGTGCCAGTCAAAGATAAGGGAAACAAGCGCACTTTTAAAGGATCACTATTGCCAGCCTCTCCAAGTTGGGCTAAATATTGACTAACGTGTTCCCAAGTAGTCTTGGTATCTACCCCATTAAATTTGGCAAAATCAGGAACTTTGTAACCTTGGGGATATGGCAAAGCATCAAAATATTCAGGGTAGGGTTTATGATAGACACGACTAGCTGCTTTAACCCCATATTTTTCAAAGAAGCTCTGATCTAAATATTCCCTGAACTTGGCTAATGTTTCTTCAAGTGTAGATGGTCTTACCAATGGAGGATTTGCTACAGGTGTTGAACCAATGTTTGGCACTGCGCCGCTATTCGAAAAACGAACACCTGAATTCGGCAGTGTAGCCGAATAAGGGATACTTCTAATCGGTGTATGATACTCTGGCGCAGCTATGAGTTGGGCACCTTGGATATGAGATGAATCAATCGGCACATATGACGCCGATGGTTTAGGTGGAGGTGTATTTTTTCTAGCTGAATCCATCTCTAAAAGTACATTATAAACTTGCTCATTTCCACAATTAACAAGACCCTGGATTTCAGCTAGTTGATCAGGAGTAAAAAGGCTTTTACTTACAGAAGACTCGGCTGATTTACCGATTACTGGCGGAAGATTGATTTCTCCAAGCTGGATAGCACCGCCTTGGCGCTCCTTCTTGAAGTTTGCAAGGTATGCCTCCATATCTTCCTCTTCCCTCTTCTTCTGCTGAGCCATAAACTCCTCTTGTCGTTTCTCTTGACGCTGTTTCTTCAGCGCCTCATAAGCTTCACGTTGTTCCGTCGAAAGATCATCGAAGCTAGGTCTGATGATGTTTTCGGCGCTAATCTCAGCAGGCTGAGGAATCTTGCCTTCCGACATGATGATCGTCCCCAGCAGAGTCGCCAAAAAGTGTGTTCGCACACGAACACGTCACCGTGTACCTCCGGCTTCGAGCGCAATACGCAGGACACGTCGCCGGAGGAGGCTCGCCGGAAGCGCGATACGCAGGACAATCCGGCGGGCTCATTTGAGAACCCGAAACCCCACACGCCCGGGAGAGACCCCGTCTGGACGCACGGCGGTGATGGGCTGCCCTAGGTCGGTTCGCCCGCCCCTAGGACTTCGTGGATCGAAGCTCTCCAATACGAAGAACACCGATGAACGAGAGCAGAAACTAGAACGAGATATGTTTGTAGATTGGTTTTGCGATTGTGTGTTGTTGTTCAATCGGCCGTCACCCTTTATGTATATAAAGAGCGGCTGGACTTTCCGTGCAAGATGATTCACATCACAAACCCTAATTAGAGTCCAACTCGAACAAGTAAACCTGAAATTTCCGTAACTGTTCGGTCAGAAACCTTCCTGCACCTTATGTACCATTTTTGAGGCAGGAAACGATCTCGGATCAAAATCTCGTAAACAGCAAAGTTGTTCGTCTCGAAAAAACGAAGAACTTTCATGTTGACAACTTTTTCATCTGAGCTCATCTTGATCGTTCAATTGAGGTCGCAAGAAAAACGATCAATTCCGATGTTTTGTTTCAGTCCCAACCTCGGTTCGCGCCCAACCTTAGAGGCCTCTATGGTCAAGCGCCCAGACTCGGTAATTCAGGTTTCAGCTGTATTTTGGCTCCAAAAGTTGCATACTAACTCGGATCGCAATGACTCAAAAAGCAAAATTGCTTGTCTCGGCGAGGCGCACAACTTTGATATCTAGCATGTTTTCATTTGAGGCCGTCTTCCAATTTTCATTTTTTAAGGCAAAAACGGCTATCAACAGGTCTTTTTATTGTAATGAATCCTGTATTGGCAATGTTGCCAGTACCTTTTTATTTTAATTGCAATTCTCTTGAAGTTTTGAATGTAAGCTCCCGATGGGAGTAAGATCAATTGAAATTACGCTTATTCCATAAGCATTTTGCAGGTGGCTCCCGTACCTTCTTTTACCGAAGTTTCTTCGACTGATGATTTTGACAATGATCGGCTTCAACGGATGTGGACGCGTATTCACCAGTTAGAACAGGATATGCATGTCCTCCATGGCATGGCTGCTATTATAAAGAAGAATGGCGAACTAGCCATTGATGCAGAGCGCTATGCAATGACTGAATTGCACAAGGCAACCGAAAGCTTGAACTGAAAGTGCTTGTAGTTTCTTCTTTTATTTTTCCTTAATGCCGCTAAAAAATCTTCTGATGCTATATCTACAATATCCTTCCACAGTTATAGCTCTGAATTTATCAGAGGAGAACAACCGCGTGCACAAACATGTAGATGCTTTGATCAGTCTAGCTCGTTTTGACGAAGTCTTCTGGAAGAATCAATCAAAAGCTACCACAATCGCTAAATTTCAGGATCGGGTGCATCAAGTACACCGGTTTTTTGATAAATGCTACACTCGATTGAAGATGATCTGAAAGACGATGTTTCCTTAAAATGAAGTTCCTCCAACATTGCTGACTTTGATGTCGAAGTTTAGCAATGCCAAAAAGGTCCAGAGTTTGATTCGTGCACAACTTCTTACAGGAGCTGAAACAGCTTTTGCTTTTGTGCTATCGAAACACCCCACTGCCAATCTAATGGCCATTGCAAATGCTGATGGTCATATAAGTAAATATTATCCTGTAGTGAAGGTCCCTGCTGCTATTGTAATCGAAAGGCTGGAAAACAGCTCAAAAGTAGATGCCCCAGGGGAGTGGTGTTTTGGAACATGGGTCCATATGCTCTTTATATTTCGAAATGCATTTTACATATATTTTAAACTTAAAAAAAATTGAAACTAACAGTTCGCACGTACATCTTCACGTGCTACGTGCTCACAAAGTCGTTTCATAAAAAATCGACTTATCATGTGACGTGTGTAAAAAAGACAAAATTCAGTGTAAAAATAATGTTTTTCACAAGATAAACTTTCTCTTTTTTATATAGACCACACAAAATATTGGTTTTTCGTGAAACTTGACGAACGCACGCATATTATGAAGATGTACAAGTAGAATTTTTTGTCCAAATTTTTTGACATTTTGAAATATAATTTTTTAGTAGAGGGAGCATACGCACCCAGGAGCCGAATTGAATTTCCGATGCCCCAGCAGAATCTTCATAAGGACAAATTTGTACTCTTATTGTAGCGATATTTGTCTATACTCGATACTTTGTTTCAGCCGAATATTCAGGTGCATTATGTGTATAATGTAAATTTTGTTTGGAGATATCATATTTCGCTATGTTTGGCAAAACATGACTTTCTCTTGATATTTTCTTCAGGTGCCGTTAGCACATTTTTGTTGTCCAAGGAGCAATTCTTGATGCTCCTTAGAAATTTCTTAGGCATCATTGATGCTATTGTACGAAAGTTATCGGAAGCAAATTTTTTGAGTGATCGGCTCGTGTTGCAGGTTCGTTGAACCCGTAGTAATTTGCAACTTCGCTTCAACCGACGATGTATGTTTTGGCGGCCGCCCTCGAGCGAATCGAGGAAACTGTGTCTGCCATCAACTCTGTCGCGCTTTAGTACTTCTTTAGTTTAAAATACCGGCATGGGTCTTGTTTGTAAGTATACAGTTTTTTATCCTTGTTGTCTACAGCCCTCGCGTAGTCTTGAGGCTTTAGCAAAGGATATTTGTGTATTGTTATCACTCCCGTTTATTTTACCTTTTATTACAACACTCATATTTTTCAGAGGCTTTAGATGGTAATTTCGGGTATAGTCTTTGACAGCGACCGTCGAACTTACTTATCGAGTTCATGGGTCGAAATCGATGTTCGCGGTAGTATGCGAAAAAGTCTTGATGAACTTGTTCAGGTGTCCCGAATTAATTCGATACTCAGAGAAACGAAACTTGAGTCTTTATTAATAAGATAAACTAAGGACGATGTGGCTAAAAAGCCTTATTGAAAGAAAACTTCTAAGAAAAATTAAAGATGCATAACACCGCTCGTCTTCTTTAAGCAAGAGGAGGGTCCTTCTTATCTTGGGTCTTGTCTAGGGAGCCGGTGGCTCTGGAGGTGCCGATGATTTCATCAGGAGTACTTGCGACAAGCGCCAAAGTATTAACGTCTTCGACTGAGGCTTTATTATCAATTTTCGAAGACCACTGAAACTCCCGATGCAGGGTCATTTGGTTTCTGTTTCGACTTCTTGATACTGTCATCCTCTTTATCTCGAAATGCCAATTGCTTTGAAGGGAAGTCGATAGCTTCATGTTTTATTCCGAATTTAGCAGCAATCCTCTAAAACTGGTGATCACAATTATCCGAGCGAGAAAAACTTCCATGCACTGTGATATTGGTTCCATTGTTGCTTGGCATCTTGAGCTTGAGATACGCATAATGTGGCACAGCCATGAACTTGGCATAAGTTGGTCTTTCGAGTATAGCATGGTACTGTGATTCCCAATTTACTACCTCAAACTCTATCTTTTCTTTCCTGAAATTGTCGGGTTTCCCAAAGACAACATTCAAGAAAGTCTTGACAAAAGAATATGCTGGTAAAGTAGAAGGATGCCGTGAAAACATGTATCAGATTCGTCTAGCATCTTCATTGTAATGCCCATGTTTTTGACTGTGCTTGCGAATATCAGATTTAATCCGTTTCTACCATCCATAAACACTTTGCTCATATTGAATCCTCCTATTTGTGCTTCAACTACCAAGGCAGCATGACCTGGCTTTGGGATGGTCATTGGGTGATCCGCTCTGCTGAACAGGATGCTCTGTGATGACCAGTCGACATATTCTGGAATATTTGTCATGGTACTTTCTGCGAGGTTGATTTCTTGCGTGAGTTTCTTCATTTCTCTTCTCGAAACACCAGTTTTGTGAATCATGCTCATATGTCCCCGCGGTGGAGGGAAGGACTTGTTAGGGTTACGAGGCACTTGCTGAACTTGGTGCTGAGGTGGTGGCGGTGGTGCAGTGGTGGAAGGTTCGACTGTTGTTGCTGCTGAATAAACTTTTGCATCTCAATAAACTGTCGACAGTCTCTGAGCAGATGACCCGACTTCTTCTTATCATCCTTGGGGTCGATGTATGCATGTAGATAACAGGGAGCATTTAGCTGCTCTGCAAAAGGCAATTCTGGGACCCTTGAAGGTTGACCTTTGTAATTGCCGTGATTCCCTGAATTATTACGATTGATGTCCTAACAATCATCACGTCTGTCATCATACCGATCATCTCGTCGATCAAAATATCCGGCGGTGCTTGTGACGGTAAAGCACACGTCTGTTGGGAACCCCAAGAGGAAGGTATGACAAGTACAGCAGCGAATTTTCCCTCAGTAAGAAACCAAGGTTATCGAACCAGTAGGAGATGAAGATCACGTGAAGGTTGTTGGTGAAGGAGTGTAGTGCGGCGCAACACCAGGGATTCCGGCGCCAACGTGGAACCTGCACAACACAATCAAACTACTTTGCCCCAACTTAACAGTGAGGTTGTCAATCTCACCGGCTTTTTAAAAACAAAGGATTAAACGTATGGTGTGGAGAATGATGTTTGCTTGCAGAAAACAAAAGAGAACAATGATTGCAGTAGATTGTATTTCAGATGTAAAAGAATGGACCGGGGTCCACAGTTCACTAGTGGTGTCTCTCCAATAAGATAAATAACATGTTGGGTAAACAAATTACGGTTGGGCAATTGACAAATAGAGAGGGCATAACAATGCACATACATATCATGATGACTACTATGAGATTTACTTAGGGCATTATGACAAAGAACATAGATCGCCATCCGACATGCATCTATGCCTAAAAAGTCCACCTTCGGGTTAGCATCCGCACCCCTTCCAAGTATTAAGTTGCAAACAACAGACAATTGCATTAAGTACTGTGCGTAATGTAAACAATACAAATATCCTTAGACAAAGCATTGATGTTTTATCCCTAGTGGCAACAACACATCCACAACCTTAGGGGTTGCTGTCACTCCCCCAGATTCAATGGAGACATGAACCCACTATCTAGCATAAATACCCCCTCTTGGAGTCACAAGTATCAACTTGGCCAGAGCCTCTACTAGCAACGGAGAGCATGCAAGATCATAAATAACATATATGATAGATCAATAATCAACTTGACATAGTATTCCATATTCATCGGATCCCAACAAACACAACATGTAGCATTACAAATAGATGATCTTGATCATGATAGGCAGCTCACAAGATCTAAACATGATGGCACAATAAGAGAAGACAACCATCTAGCTACTGCTATGGACCCGTAGTCCAAGGATGAACTACTCACGCATCAGTCCGGAGGCGGGTATGGTGATGTAGAGCCCTCCGGTGATGATTCCCCTCTCCGGCAGGGTGCCGGAGGAGATCTTCTGAACCCCCCGAGATAGGGTTGACGGCGGCGGCGTCTCTGGAACTGTTCTCATATTTTGGCTCTCGGTGCTAGGGTTTATGGGGACGAAGGAATAAATAGGCGAAGGGGCAGCATCGGGGGAGTCAGGGGGCTCCCTCCCCACATCACGGCGCAGGGGGCTCCACAGCCGCGCCGCCCTATGGTGTGGGCCCCCTGATGGCCTTCCTCGACTCTTCTTCGGTCTTCTGGAATACTCCGTGGAAACTAGGGCCATGGGCTTTTGTTTCGTCCAATTCCGAGAATATTTGTAAACCAGTTTTTCTGAAATCAAAAACAGCAGAAAACAGGAACTGGCACTGTGGCATCTTGTTAATAGGTTAGTCCCAGAAAATGCATAAAAACATTATAAAGTGTGAATAAAACATGTAGGTATTGTCATAAAACTAGCATGGAACATAAGAAATTATTGATACGTTGGAGATGTATCAAGCATCCCCAAGCTTAGTTCCTACTCGCCCTCGAGTAGGTAAACGATAAAAAGAATAATTTCTGAAGTGACATGCTACCAACATAATCTTGATCAATACTATTGTAAAGCATATGAGATGAATGAAGTGACTCAAAGAAATGGTCTATAGTTTGCTAACAAAAAGATAATGACTAAACAACTGAATCATATAGCAAAAACTTTTCATGAATAGTACTTTCAAGATGTATATCTCATGGATAATTGTCAACACAAAGTAATATGATGAGTGCAATAAGCAAGCATGTAAGAATCAATGCACATAGTTGACACAAGTGTTTGCTTCTAAGATAGAAAGAAGTAGGTAAACTGACTCAACATAAAGTAAAAGAAAGGCACTTCGAAGAGGGAAGCAGGGATTAAATCATGTGCTAGACCTTTTCAAGTTTTGAAATCATATAGAGAGCATAAAAAATAAAGTTTTGAGAGGCGTTTGTTGTTGTCAACGAATGGTAGTGGGCACTCTAACCCCCTTGTCAAACAGACTTTCAAAGAGCGGCTCCCATGAAGGACGTTATCTCTACCAGCAAGGTAGATCATCCCTCTTCTCTTTTGTTTACACATGTATTTTAGTTTTATTTACAGATGACACTCCTCCCAACCTTTTTCTTTCACAAGCCATGGCTAACCGAATCCTCGGGTGCCTTCCAACATTTCACATACCATGGAGGAGTTTCTATTGCAAAATTAAGTTGCTTACTGATAAATCAGGGCAAAACATGTGAAGAGAATTATTAATGAAAGTTAATTAATTGGGGATGGGCACCCCGTTGCCAGCTCTTTTTGCAAAATTATTGGATAATCGGATGTATATGCCACTAGTCCATTGGTGAAAGTCTGCCCAACAAGATTGAAAGATAAAACACCACATACTTCCTCATGAGCTATAAAACATTGACACAAATAAGGAGTAATAAAGTTTTGAATTGTTTAAAGGTAGCACATGAAGTATTTACTTGGAATGGCAGAAAAATACCACATAGTAGGTAGTTATGGTGGACACAAATGGCATAGGTTTTGGCTCAAGGTTTTGGATGCACGAGAAGCATTCCCTCTCAGTACAAGGCTTTGAATAGCAAGGTTGTTTGAAGCAAACACAAGTATAAACCGGTACAACAAAACTTACATAAGAACATATTGCAAGCATTATAAGACTCTACACTGTCTTCCTTGTTGCTCAAACACTTTTACCAGAAAATATCTAGACCTTAGAGAGACCAATCATGCAAACCAAATTTCAACAAGCTCTACGGTAGTTCTCCACTAATAGGTTTAAACTACATGATGCAAGAGCTTAAACATGATCTACTTGAGAGCTCAAAACAATCACCAAGTATCAAATTATTCAAGACAATATACCAATTACCACATGAAGCATTTTCTGTTTCCAACCAAATAACAATAAGTGCAGCGGCTTTCAGCTTTCGCCATGAACATGAAAAATAAAACGAAGAACACAAGTGTTCAAATGAAAAAACGGAGCGTGTCTCTCTCCCACACAAGCATGTTAGGATCCGATTTATTAAGAGAATGAAAATAACAAAACGAGAATAAAAGCACACGGACGCTCCAAGTAAAGCACATAAGATGTGACGGAATTAAAATATAGTTTCACTAGAGGTGACCTGATAAGTTGTTGATGAAGAAGGGGATGCCTTGGGCATCCCCAAGCTTAGACGCTTGAGTCTTCTTGAAATATGCAGGGATGAACCACGGGGGCATCCCCAAGCTTAAACTTTTCACTCTTCTTGATCATATTATATCATCCTCCTCTCTTGATCCTTGAAAACTTCCTTCACACCGAACTCAAAGCAATCTCATTAGAGGGTTAGTGCATAATCAAAAAATCACATGTTCAGCAAGGACACAATCATTCTCAACACTTCTGGACATTACCCAAGGCTACTGAAATTTAATGGAGCAAAGAAATCCACTCAAACACAGTAAAAGAAGCAATGCGAATAAAAGGCAGAATCTGTAAAAAACAGAACAGTCCGTAAAGATGAATTTTTTCGAGGCACTTAACATGCTCAGATGGAAAAGCTCCAGTTGAACGAAAGTTGTGTACATATCTGAGGATTACTCATGAATTTTTTTCAGGATTTTACGATTCTTCTACAGAGAGAAAAACTCAAATTCGTGACAGCTAAAAATCTGTTTCTGCGCAGAAATCCAAATCTAGTATCAACTTTCTATCAAAAACTTTACTTGGCACAACAATGCAAGAAAATAAAGATACAAAGGTATTTCTATAGTAGTAACAAGCACCTTGACTCAAATATAAAACAAAAATTGCAGAAATAAAATAATGGGTTGTCTCCCATAAGCGCTTTTCTTTAACGCCTTTCAGCTAGGCGCAGAAAGTGAAAATCAAGTAACATCAAGAGAAGAAGCATCAACATCATAATTTTCCTTTAAAACACAACTTGTCGCAAAAGGTATCTTAGATGCTCCATTATCTAAATTTTCCATAGTGGTACTAAGGATTTTATCAATTTTAAACTTATAATGATTCTTTGGCTTAGGCATCTTAGGGACATACATGAACTTTTGCTCCTTACCCACATAAGCTTTCTCCTTAAACTTAAGAGAAGAAAAAGTTAAACCCAAGGTTCCCATAGCTTTTTCAAGTTCACCAATCCTATGGGTTTGATTATCATGGATAGCACAAGTTTCTAAGACAGCAATTCTTTCATTAATTCCTCCTAGGGATTTATCAAGTTTATCAGTATTATCAAGTAATATTCCCAATTTAGTCTCAACACTTGGAAGATTTTTCTCTATGGCCTCCAACTTTTTCATGACATCCTCAAGAGAGATTTCAATTTTAGCTTCATTAACAGGTGGTATTCCAACTGGACTCTCAATGATGTAACTAGCTTCTAAAGAAGGAGTACCTAGGAAATTACCCCCTGTAAGAGTATCAAGAACATACCTATTCCAGCTAGAGATACCAACATAAAAGTTCTTAAGGAGGATAATAGTGGAGTGTTTCTTAGTGCACCTATGATGAGCATCACTAATTCTATACCAAGCATCTTTAAAACTTTCTCCCCCTTGTTGCTTAAACGAACGAACTTCAACTTCAGGACTACTCATTTTAGCAATAATAAAGCAAAACCGAATTAAATAAAGTAAAACAAGTAACTAATTTTTTGTGTGTTTTTGATATAAAGAAAGCAAACAAGACAGAAAATAAAATAAAGCAAGACAATAAACAAAGTAAAGAGATTGGGTGTGAGAGACTCCCCTTGCAGCGTGTCTTGATCTCCCGGCAACGGCGCCAGAAAAGTAGCCGCTTGTGACGGTAAAGCACACGTCCGTTGGGAACCCCAAGAGGAAGGTATGATGAGTACAACAGCGAGTTTTCCCTCAGTAAGAAACCAAGGTTATCGAACCAGTAGGAGATGAAGATCACGTCAAGGTTGTTGGTGAAGGAGTGTAGTGCGGCGCAACACCAGGGATTCCGGCGCCAACGTGGAACCTGCACAACACAATCAAACTACTTTGCCCCAACTTAACAGTGAGGTTGTCAATCTCACCGGCTTACTGAAAACAAAGGATTAAACGTATGGTGTGGAGAATGATGTTTGCTTGCAGAAAACAAAAGAGAACAATGATTGCAGTAGGTTGTATTTCAAATGTAAAAGAATGGACCGGGGTCCACAGTTCACTAGTGGTGTCTCTCCAATAAGATAAATAACATGTTGGGTAAACAAATTACAGTTGGGCAATTGACAAATAGAGAGGGCATAACAATGCACATACATATCATGATGACTACTATGAGATTTACTTAGGGCATTACGACAAAGAACATAGACCGCCATCCAGCATGCATCTATGCCTATAAAGTCCACCTTCGGGTTAGCATCCGCAACCCTTCCAGTATTAAGTTGCAAACAACAGACAATTGCATTAAGTACGTGCGTAATGTAAACAATACAAATATCCTTAGACAAATCATTGATGTTTTATCCCTAGTGGCAACAGCACATCCACAACCTTAGGGGTTGTCGTCACTCCCTGCATTCAATGGAGACATGAACCCACTATCTAGCATAAATACCCCCTCTTGGGGTCACAAGTATCAACTTGGCCAGAGCCTCTACTAGCAACGGAGAGCATGCAAGATCATAAATAACATATATGATAGATCAATAATCAACTTGACATAGTATTCCATATTCATCGGATCCCAACAAACACAACATGTAGCATTACAAATTGATGATCTTGATCATGATAGGCAGCTCACAAGATCTAAACATGATGGCACAATAGGAGAAGACAACCATCTAGCTACTGCTATGGACCCGTAGTCCAAGGATGAACTACTCACGCATCAGTCGGGAGGCGGGCATGGTGATGTAGAGCCCTCCGGTGATGATTCCCCTCTCCGGCAGGGTGCCGGAGGAGAACTTCTTAACCCCCCGAGATAGGGTTGACGGCGGCGGCGTCTCTGGAACTGTTCTCGTATTTTGGCTCTCGGTGCTAGGGTTTTCGGGGACGAAGGAATAAATAGGCGAAGGGGCAGCGTCGGGGGAGCCAGGGGGCTCCCTCCCCACATCACGGCGCGGGGGCCCCACAGCCGCGCCGCCCTATGGTGTGGGCCCCCTGCTGGCCTTCCTCGACTCTTCTTCGGTCTTCTGGAACACTCCGTGGAAAATAGGGCCGTGGGCATTTGTTTCGTCCAATTCCGAGAATATTTGTAAACCAGTTTTTCTGAAATCAAAAACAGCAGAAAACAGGAACTGGCACTGTGGCATCTTGTTAATAGGTTAGTCCCAGAAAATGCATAAAAACATTATAAAGTGTGAATAAAACATGTAGATATTGTCATAAAACTAGCATGGAACATAAGAAATTATAGATACGTTGGAGACGTATCAGGCGGCTACCATGTTGGTATCATCGTATCCATGGTCTCTCCTTTTCTTGCGGCGATCTCTTCGATTGCCCGAGTCATGCCTCGGCTTATCATCATCTTCATCGTCACTGCGCGGATGAGGTTTTCTCATGTGATCTTCTCCATCAGCCCAACTATTGGTGATCTCCATCAACTTGGTGATAGTCTTTGGCTTCTTTCGACCAAGTTCTTCAATATATGATTCCCTTTGGATGCCGTCACTGAAGGCATCAATTGCTCTGTCGACGGAAACATAATCGGCAGCGTTCTATAGTTTGGTAAACCGTTCGATGTACGTGCGCATCGACTCTTTTGGCTTTTGCTGGCAATGACGTAATTCCTCGACTCCGACGGGCCTTTTGTATGTTGCCTAGAAGTTTTTAACGAAAGCATCGACCAGATCTTCCCATGATTTGATAGAACCCTTTGGGAAACCTCTCAACCAGGCTCGTTCTGAATCCTTCAGGTAAAGCTGCAAGCACTGCATTGCTGCTATTTGATTCCCTTTGTGCAAGATCACAATTTGTAGGTAATCATCTATCCAGGATCTCGGCTGCTGTCCGTCATATTTAGCAGCATCAGTGGGAATAGGCTTAAACCTTTTGGGTGGCATTGTCTCCCGAATCTTAGCTTAAACCATCGGCTCCTTGCAGTTTGTCGTCGTAATCCTGAGTTTCTTCGGAATCGTCGTTGTCGTATTCCTCTCCTTCGGCTCGTCACCGTCGAGCTTTATCAATCCTACTTTGAGTAATATCGTCTCGAGCGTCTCTCGAACGATGCTTGGAGCCACTGCCCTGGTGTGTAGATTTCTCCTTTCGAGGAACGAGTTTATCTCCGAGAATTGCAAGGCTTTCCAGAGCACCCCGATGAGCTTGCGCCATAGGCCCTTCGGGTGCTGGCTGATGATTGATTAGATAGGCCGCGAGGTTGGCGGTTGCTCCTGATACGTCTCAAACGTATCTATAATTTCTTATGTTCCATGCTAGTTATATGACCATACTCACATGTTTTATATACACTTTATATCATTTTGATGCATTTTCCAGCACTAACCTATTAACAAGATGTCGAAGCGCCAGTTCCTATTTTCTGCTGTTTTTGGTTTCAGAAATCCTACACCGGAAATATTCTCGGAATTGGACGAAACAAAAGCCCACGGTCTTATTTTGCACGGAGCCTTCCAGAAGTCCGAAGAGGAGACGAAGAGGGGCGACGAGGCGGCCACACCCTAGGGGGGCGCGGCCCCACCCCTGGGCGCGCCGCCCTATGGGGTGGGCCCCTCGAGCGTCCCCCGACTCTGCCCCTTCGCCTATTTATTCTCTTCATCGCGAAAACCCTAGGACCGAGAGCCACGATATGAGAAAAGTTACTGTGACACCGCCGTCGCCAATCCCATCTCGGGGGATTCAGGAGATCGCCTCCGGCACCCTGCCGGAGAGGGGAATCATCACCGGAGGACTCTACATCATCATGCCCGCCTCCGGATTGATGCGTGAGTAGTTCATCCTTGGACTATGGGTCCATAGCGGTAGCTAGATGGTTGTCTTCTCCTCTTGTGCTATCATGTTTAGATGTTGTGAGCTGCCTATCATGATCAAGATCATCTATTTGTAATGCTACATGTTGTGTTTGTTGGGATCCGATGAATATGGAATACTATGTCAAGTTGATTATTGATCTATCATATATGTGTTGTTTATGTTCTTGCATGCTCTCCGTTGCTAGTAGAGGCTCCGGCCAAGTTGATACTTGTAACTCCAAGAGGGAGTATTTATGCTTGATAGTGGGTTCATGCCTCCATTGAATCTGGGACAGTGACGGAAAGTTCTAAGGTTGTGGATGTGCTTTTGCCACTAGGGATAAAACATCAATGCTTTGTCTAAGGATATTTGTGTTGATTACATTACGCACCATACTTAATGCAATAGTCTGTTGTTTGCAACTTAATACTGGAAGGGGTGCGGATGCTAACCCGAAGGTGGACTTTTTGGCATAGATGCATGCTGGATAGCGGTCTATGTTCTTTGTCGTAATGCCCTAAGTAAATCTCATAGTAGTCATCATGATATGTATGTGCATTGTTATGCCCTCTCTATTTGTCAATTGCCCAACTGTAATTTGTTCACCCAACATGCTATTTATCTTATTGGAGAGACACCACTAGTGAACTGTGGACCCCGGTCCATTCTTTTACATCTGAAATACAATCTACTGCAATCGCTGTTCTATATTGTTCTTCGCAAATAAACATCATTCTCCACACCATACGTTTAATCCTTTGTTTACAGCAAGCCGGTGAGATTGACAACCTCACTGTTAAGTTGGGGCAAAGTATTGTGATTGTGTTGTGCAGGTTCCACGTTGGCGCCGGAATCCCTGGTGTTGCGCCGCACTACACTCCTTCACCAACAACCTTCACGTGGCCTTCATCTCCTACTGGTTCGATAACCTTGGTTTCTTTCTGAGGGAAAACTTACTGCTGTGTGCATCACACCTTCCTCTTGGGGTTCCCAACGGACGTGTGCATCACGCGCCATCAAGACTGTTTTCTGGCGCCGTTGCCGGGGAGATCAAGACACGCTGCAAGGGGAGTCTCTCACATCCAATATCTTTACTTTGTTTATTATCTTGCTTTATTTTATTTTCTGTCTTGTTTGCTTTATTTATATCAAAAACACAAAAAAATTAGTTACTTGCATTTACTTTACTTATTAGTTTACCTTTGTTTATATCATCATGCTTCTCCCTAAGTTTACTTTGAAAGATATATCGGTAGGGCATGGGTCCATCATTGGAAGAGATAATATAGAAGAATTTTTCACTCATGTTAGTACGGTTAAAGATTTTGAAGATAGATCCTTGATGGAACTTGCTCCTAATTATGAAATTGCTACGGCCTCTTTAGTACACATGTTGGAAGCTAGATTTGTTAATCTTAATCCTATAATGCAACATATGTTTCTTACACTTTGTGATATGGAAGAAGGAGAAAAGAAAGATTTTGTTTTAGAAACCCTTCTTAGAGAATTTGGAGATGTAGCTAGAGAAGCTAGGAAAGTCTTTATTAAACATAAGATGCTTGGGTGTTATACCAATTTTGCAAATACCCTTGAAAAGATGGAAAAAGATAGGCTAAAATATACTAATAAAACCAATTGTGAGGGGGAGATTAAAATACCAATACCTAATAAACTCATAGGAATGCATGAGGCACTAGAAAAGAATTGTGCTTGGATTGTTCCTGAAAATTTGTTTGAGGAGGATAGTAAGCCTAATAGTAATGAAAGAGGAGTTTCTTACATAGATAAGATACAATGCATAGTTGAGAAAACTCCAAACTCCCCTGTTGATGCTTCTTCTCTTGATAATACTTGATTTGCACTTTCTGCGCCTAGCTGAAAGGCGTTAAAGAAAAGCACTTCTTGGGAGATAACCCATGTTTTATTTATTTATTTATTTTGCTACTGTTTTGTTGTGTCTTGGAAGTTTTTACTACTGTAGCAACCTCTCATTATCATGTTGTTGTGCCAAGTAAAGTCTTTGATAGTAAAGTTGATACTAGATTTGGATTCCTGCGCAGAAACAGATTTTTACCTGTCACGAATTTGAGTAGATCTCTCTATAGGAAACTCGTAAAATGCTGAAAAAATTCATGCGTGATCCTCAGATATGTACGCAACTTTCATTAAATTTGAGCTTTTTGATCTGAGCCTGTTAAGTGCTTCGAAAAAAATCGTCTTTACGGACTGTTCTGTTTTGACAGATTCTGCATTTTATTTTGCATTGCCTCTTTTACTGTGTTGAGTGGATTTCTTTGTCCCATTAACTTTCAGTAGCTTTGGGTAATGTCCAGAAGTGTTAGGAATGATTGTGTCCTCTCTGAACATGTGAATTTTTGATTATGCACTAACCCTCTAATGAGTTTGTTTTCGATCCGGTGTGGAGGAAGTTTTCAAGGGTCAAGAGAGGAGGATGATATAATATG
This sequence comes from Lolium rigidum, assembly GCF_022539505.1. Lineage (NCBI taxonomy): Eukaryota > Viridiplantae > Streptophyta > Magnoliopsida > Poales > Poaceae > Lolium > Lolium rigidum. The sequence continues at coordinate 130,808,635 of NC_061513.1, forward strand.
ATCAAGAAGAGTGAAAAGTCTAAGCTTGGGGATGCCCCAGTGGTTCATCCCTGCATATTTCAAGAAGACTCAAGCATCTAAGCTTGGGGATGCCCAAGGCATCCCCTTCTTCATCGACAACTTATCAGGTCACCTCTAGTGAAACTATATTTTTATTCCGTCACATCTTATGTTCTTTACTTGGAGCGTCTGTTTGTTTTTGTTTTTGTTTGAATAAATTCGGATCCTAGCAATCCTTGTGTGGGAGAGAGACACGCTCCGCTTTTTCATATGAACACTGGTGTTTTTAGCTTTACTTTAATGTCCATGGCGAAGTTGAAAGCCGCTTCGTTTATTGCTATTTGGTTGGAAACAGAAAATGCTTCATGTGGTAATTGGTATATGGTCTTGAATAATTTGATACTTGGCAATTATTTTGAGCTCTCAAATGGATCATGTTTAAGCTCTTGCATCATGTGGTGTTGAACCTATTAGTGGAGAACTACCATAGAGCTTGTTGAAATTTGGATTGCATGATTGATCTCTCTAAGGTCTAGATATTTTCTGGTAAAAGTGTTTGAGAAACAAGGAGACAGTGTAGAGTCTTATAATGCTTGCAATATGTTCTTATATAAGTTTTGCTGTACCGGTTCATACTTGTGTTTGCTTCAAACAACCTTGCTTGCCAAAGCCTTGTACTGAGAGGAAATGCTTCTCGTGCATCCAAAACCTTGAGCCAAAACTCATGCCATTT
>NC_061513.1:130809467-130852518 GCF_022539505.1 Lolium rigidum
TCCACCGTAACTACCTACTATGTGGTATTTCTCTGCCATTCCAAGTAAATTGCTTGCGTGCTACCTTTGAAAATTTCATTCCTTGTCTTTGCAATACATAGCTCATGGGAAAATAGCTTAAAAACTATTGTGGTATTAAATATGTTGCTTATGTATCTTATTTCTTATAAGTTGCTTGTTGAGCAGTAACCATGTTTCTGGGGACGCCATCAACTGTTACACCTTTGTTGAATATCATGTGAGTTTCTATGCATGTTCGTCTTGTCTGAAGTAAGGGAGATTTCTCATGATTAAATGGTTTGAGTATGCATATTGTTAGAGAAGAACATTGGGCCGCCAACCAAAGCCATGTATCATGGTGGAAGTTTCAGCTTGGACATTAATCCTCAAATATCTTATGAGAATATTATCTGTTGTTGAATGCTTAAAGCATAAAAGAGGAGTCCATTATCTGTTTTCTATGTTGTCCCGGTATGGATGTCCTCAAGTTGAGATCTATCAAAACGGAGAAATCAAATGCGATCTATCTCCTTGGACCTTTGTACAGGTGGCATAGAGGTACCCCTTTGTGACACTTGGTTGAAACATATGTAATGCAATGATAATCCATGGAAATCCGAGCTAATTAGGACAAGGTGCGGGCACTATTGGTATTCGATACATGAGGCTTGCAACTTATAGGATGTTTTATGCATAACACATATGAATTATTACTACCGTTGACAAAATTGTTTCCATGTTTTCAAAATAAAAAGCTCTAGCACATAAGTAATCCCTGCTTCCCTCTGCGAAGGGCCTTTCTTTTACTTTATGTTGAGTCGTGTTACCTACTTCTTTCTATCTTAGAAACAAACACTTGTGTGAACTGTGTGCATTGATTCTTACGTACTTGCTTATTTGCATTCATCATATTACTTTGTGTTGACAATTATCCATGAGATATACATGTTGAAGTTGAAAGTAACTGCTGAAACTTATATCTTCCTTTGTGTTGCTTCAAAACCTTCTATTAAGAATCTATTGCTTTATGAGTTAACTCTTATGCAAGACTTATTGATGCTTGTCTTGAAAATACTATTCATGAAAAGTCTTTTGCTATATGATTCAGTTGTTTAGTCATTATCTTTACCATTGCTTTGAATCACTTCATTCATCTCATATGCTTTACAATAGTATTGATCAAGATTATGATAGTAGCATGTCACTTCAGAAATTATCCTTGTTATCGTTTACCTACTCGAGGGCGAGTAGGAACTAAGCTTGGGGATGCTTGATACGTCTCAAACGTATCTATAATTTCTTATGTTCCATGATAGTTATATCACAATACTCACATGTTTTATATACACTTTATATCATTTAGATGCATTTTCGGGCACTAACCTATTAACAAGATGCCGAAGCGCCAGTTCCTGTTTTCTGCTGTTTTTGGTTTCAGAAATCCTACACGGGAAATATTCTCGGAATTGGACGAAACAAAAGCCCACGGTCTTATTCTGCACGGAGCCTTCCAGAAGTCCGAAGAGGAGACGAAGAGGGGCGACAAGGCGGCCACACCCTAGGGGGGCGCGGCCCCACCCCTGGGCGCGCCGCCCTATGGGGTAGGCCCCTCGAGCGTCCCCCGACTCTGCCCCTTCGCCTATTTATTCTCTCCGTCGCGAAAACCCTAGGACCGAGAGCCACGATACGAGAAAAGTTACTGTGACGCCGCCGCCGCCAATCCCATCTCGGGGGATTCAGGAGATCGCCTCCGGCACCCTGCCAGAGAGGGGAATCCTCACCGGAGGACTCTACATCATCATGCCCGCCTCCGGATTAAAGTGTGAGTAGTTCATCCTTGGACTATGGGTCCATAGCAGTAGCTAGATGGTTGTCTTCTCCTCTTGTGCTATCATGTTTAGATCTTGTGAGCTGCCTATCATGATCAAGATCATCTATTTGTAATGCTACATGTTGTGTTTGTTGGGATCCGATGAATATGGAATACTATGTCAAGTTGATTATTGATCTATCATATATGTGTTGTTTATGTTCTTGCATGCTCTCCATTGCTAGTAGAGGCTCGGCCAAGTTGATACTTGTAACTCCAAGAGGGAGTATTTATGCTCGATAGTGGGTTCATGCCTCCATTGAATGCGGGACGAGTGACGGAAAGTTCTAAGGTTGTGGATGTCTTGTTGCCACTAGGGATAAAACATCAATGCTTTGTCTAAGGATATTTGTGTTGATTACATTACGCACGGTACTTAATGCAATAGTCTCGTTGTTTGCAACTTAATACTGGAAGGGGTGCGGATGCTAACCCGAAGGTGGACTTTTCGGGCATAGATGCATGCTGGATAGCGGTCTATGTTCTTTGTCGTAATGCCCTAAGTAAATCTCATAGTAGTCATCATGATATGTATGTGCATTGTTATGCCCTCTCTATTTGTCAATTGCCCAACTGTAATTTGTTCACCCAATGATACGTCTCCAACGTATCGATAATTTCTTATGTTCCATGCCACATTATTGATGTTATCTACATGTTTTATGCACACTTTATGTCATATTCGTGCATTTTCTGGAACTAACCTATTAACAAGATGCCGAAGTGCCGGTTGCTATTTTCTCGCTGTTTTTGGTTTCGGAAATCCTAGTAACGAAATATTCTCGGAATCGGACGAAATCAACGCCCGGGTTCCTATTTTTCCCGGAACCATCCAGAACACCCGAGAGCCGCCGGAGGGGAGCCACGGGGGCCCCACACCACACCCTGGCGCGGCCAGAGGGGGGGCCGCGCCGCCCTATGGTGTGGGCCCCCAAGAAGCCCTCCTGCGCCGCCTCTTCGCCTATTTAAAGCCCCTGGATCGAAAACCCTGATACGTTCGACGAAACCCACAGAAACCTTCCAGAGCCACCGCCATCGCGACGCCAAGATCTGGGGGACAGGAGTCTCTGTTCCGGCACGCCGCCGGGATGGGGAAGTGCCCCCGGAAGGCTTCCCCATCGACACCGCTGCCATCTCCACCGCCATCTTCATCACCGCTGCTGCTCCCATGATGAGGGAGTAGTTCTCCATCGAGGCTCGGGGCTGTACCGGTAGCTATGTGGTTCATCTCTCTCCTATGTACTTCAATACAATAATCTCATGAGCTGCTTTACATGATTGAGATTCATATGATGATGTTTGTAATCTAGATGTCATTATGCTAGTCAAGTGAGTTTTACTTATGTGATCTCCGGAGACTCCTTGTCCCACGTGTGTAAAGGTGACAGTGTGTGCACCGTGTGGGTCTCTTAGGCTATATTTCACAGAATACTTATTCAGTGATGAATGGCATAGTGAGGTGCTTATTTATATCTCTTTATGATTGCAATGTATTTGTATCACAATTTATCTATGTGCTACTCTAGCAATGTTATTAAAGTAGTTTTATTCCTCACGCACGATGTAATGGTGACGAGTGTGTGCATCCGTGTTAGTACTTGGTTTAAGCTATGATCATGATCTCTTGTAGAATATGAAGTTAACTATTGCTATGATAGTATTGATGTGTACTATTCCTCCTACATAAGCATGAAGGTGACAGTGTGCATGCTATGTTAGTACTTGGTTAGTCGAATTGATCTTTCATGCACTCTAAGGTTACTTAAATATGAACATTGAATTGTGGAGCTTGTTAACTCCGGCATTGAGGGTTCGTGTAATCCTACGCAATGTGTTCATCATCCAACAAGAGTGTAGAGTATGCATTTATCTATTCTCGTTATGTGATCAATGTTGAGAGTGTCCACTAGTGAAAGTGTAATCCCTAGGCCTTGTTCCTAAATATCGCTATCGCTGCTTGTTTACTTGTTTTACTCGCGTTACTACTGCTGCAATACCACCACCATCAACTACACGCCAGCAAGCTATTTTTCGGCACCGTTATTACTTGCTCATATATATTCATACCACCTGTATTTCACTATCTCTTCGCCGAACTAGTGCACCTATTTGGTGTGTTGGGGACACAAGAGACTTCTTGCTTTGTGGTTGCAGGGTTGCATGAGAGGGATATCTTTGACCTCTTCCTCCCTAAGTTCGATAAACCTTGGGTGATCCACTTAAGGGATAACTTGCTGCTGTTCTACAAACCTCTGCTCTTGGAGGCCCAACATTGTCTACAGGAAAAGGAGGGGGGCGTAGACATCAAGCTATTTTCTGGCGCCGTTGCCGGGGAGGAAAGGTAAAAGGTACTCACACTCCGGACCTCGGCTACTAAGCTATTTTCGCTGTTGTAAGTACTCAAAGCTATTTCCTTTAGATCCTGCAATTGCATCTTTTTGTTTCTTGTTTACACTAGTTTGGCATAATGGACAAGAATGATCTTCTTATTCTATTTCCTGATTTAAAACATGGATTGTTTGATGCGAAAATTAAAAAACCTATGGAATCTTATTTGCATGCTGGTAGTAATATTAGTATGAACGCTTTGAACACCATTGTTGATAATAATATAGAAAGTTCTAAGCTTGGGGAAGCTGGTTTTCATGATCTTTTTTGTCCCCCAAGAATTGAGGAGAAAATTTTCTTTGATGATACTTTGCCTCCCATATATGATGATTTTAATGATAGTGGTCTTTTGGTGCCACCTACTATGGAGAGTAAATTTTGTTGTGATTATACTATGCCTCCTACACTTGATGAGAATAATAATGATAGCTACTTTGTTGAATTTGCTCCCACTATTACTAGTAAAATTGATTATGCTTATGTGGAGAGTAATTATTTTATACATGAGACTCATGATAAGAATGCTTTATGTGATAGTTATATTGTTGAGTTTGCTCATGATGCTACTGAAAGTTATTATGAGAGAGGAAAATATGGTTGTAGAAATTTTCATGTTACTAAAACACCTCTCTATGTGCTGAAATTTTTGAAGCTATACTTGTTTTATCTGCCTATGCTTGTTACTTTGCTCTTCATGAACTTGTTTATTTACAAGATTCCTATGCATAGGAAGCATGTTAGACTTAAATGTGTTTTGAATTTGCCTCTTGATGCTCTCTTTTGCTTCAACTACTATTTCTTGCGAGTGCATCATTAAAACTGCCTGAGCCCATCTTAATGGCTATAAAGAAAAGAACTTCTTGGGAGATAACCCATGTGTTATTTTGCTACAGTACTTTGTTTTATATTTGTGTCATGGAAGTTGTTTACTACTGTAGCAACCTCTCCTTATCTTAGTTTAGTGTTTTGTTGTGCCAAGTAAAGTCGTTGATAGAAAAGTTCATACTAGATTTGGATTACTGCGCAGTTTCAGATTTCTTTGCTGTCACGAATTCCGACCTGCCTCTCTGTAGGTAGCTCAGAAAATTATGCCAATTTACGTGCTTGATCCTCAGATATGTACGCAACTTTCATTCAATTTGGGCATTTTCATCTGAGCAAGTCTGGTGCCATTTTAAAATTCGTCTTTACGGACTGTTCTGTTTTGACAGATTCTGCCTTTTATTTCGCATTGCCTCTTTTGCTATGTGGGATGGATTTTTTTGTTCCATTAACTTCCAGTAGCTTTGGGCAATGTCCAGAAGTGTTAAGAATGATTGTGTCACCTCTGAACATGTGAGTTTTTGATTATGCACTAACCCTCTAATGAGTTTGTTTCGAGTTTGGTGTGGAGGAAGTTTTCAAGGATCAAGAGAGGAGGATGATATATCGTGATCAAGAAGAGTGAAAAGTCTAAGCTTGGGGATGCCCCGGTGGTTCATCCCTGCATATTTCAAGAAGACTCAAGCATCTAAGCTTGGGGATGCCCAAGGCATCCCCTTCTTCATCGACAACATTATCAGGTTCCTCCCCTGAAACTATATTTTTATTCCATCACATCTTATGTGCTTTACTTGAAGCGTCTGTGTGCTTTTGTTTTTGTTTTTGTTTGCGTTTGAATAAATTGGATTACATCATGCTTGTGTGGGAGAGAGACACGCTCCGCTGGTTCGTATGAACACATGTGTTCTTAGCTCATAATATTCATGGCGAAGTTTCCTCTTCGTTAAATTGTTATATGGTTGGAATTGGAAAATGATACATGTAGTAATTGCTATAATGTCTTGGGTAATGTGATACTTGGCAATTGTTGTGCTCTTGTTTAAGCTCTTGCATCATATGCTTTGCACCCATTAATGAAGAAATACATAGAGTTTGCTAAAATTTGGTTTGCATATTTGGTCTCTCTAAGGTCTAGATAATTTCTAGTATTGAGTTTGAACAACAAGGAAGACGGTGTAGAGTCTTATAATGTTTTCAATATGTCTTTTATGTGAGTTTTGCTGCACCGGTTCATCCTTGTGTTTGTTTCAAATAAACCTTGCTAGCCTAAACCTTGTATCGAGAGGGAATACTTCTCATGCATCCAAAATACTTGAGCCAACCACTATGCCATTTGTGTCCACCATACCTACCTACTACATGGTATTTCTCCACCATTCCAAAGTAAATTGCTTGAGTTCTACCTTTAAACAATTCAAAATTTATCACCTCTGATTTGTGTCAATGTTTTATAGCTCATGAGGAAGTATGTGGTGTTTATCTTTCAATCTTGTTGGGCAACTTTCACCAATGGACTAGTGGCTTCATCCGCTTATCAGATAATTTTGCAAAAAGAGCTGGCAATGGGATTCCCAGTCCCAAATTAATTAACAAAAAATAGACACTCCTCCATGGTATGTGATTGTTGGACGGCACCCGAAGGATTCGGTTAGCCATAGCTTGTGTAAGCAAAGGTTGGGAGGAGTGTCATCATAATAAAACTAAAATAAAAAGGCACTCCTTCATGGTATGAGATTGTTGGCAGGCACCCGAGGATTCGGTTAGCCATGGTTTGTGAAAGAAAGGTTCGAAGGAGTGCCACACAAAAATAAAAATAAAATGGGAGCCGCTCTTTGAAGGTTTGTCTGGCAAGGGGGTTAGAGTACCCGCTACCATTCGTTGACAACAACATACACCTCTCAAAACTTTATTTTTATGCTCTCTTTATGTTTTCAAAATCAAAGCTCTAGCACAAATATAGCAATCGATGCTTTCCTCTTTGAAGGACCATTCTTTTACTTTTATTGTTGAGTCAGTTCACCTATCTCTCTCCACCTTAAGAAGCAAACACTTGTGTGAACTGTGCATTGATTCTTACATATTTGCATATTGCATTTGTTATATTGCTTTGCATTGACAACTATCCATGAGATATACATGTTACAAGTTGAAAGCAACCGCTGAAACTTAATCTTCCTTTGTGTTGCTTCAATGCCTTTACTTTGAATTATTGCTTTATGAGTTAACTCTTATGCAAGACTTATTGATGCTTGTCTTGAAGTGCTATTCATGAAAAGTCTTTGCTATATGATTCACTTGTTTACTCATGTCATATACATTGTTTTGATCGCTGCATTCACTACATATGCTTTACAAATAGTATGATCAAGGTTATGATGGCATGTTACTCCAGAAATTATCTTTGTTATCGTTTTACCTGCTCGGGACGAGCAGAACTAAGCTTGGGGATGCTGATACGTCTCCAACGTATCGATAATTTCTTATGTTCCATGCCACATTATTGATGTTATCTACATGTTTTATGCACACTTTATGTCATATTCGTGCATTTTCTCGGAACTAACCTATTAACAAGATGCCAAAGTGCCGATTGCTTGTTTTCTGCTGTTTTTGGTTTCGAAATCCTAGTAACGAAATATTCTCGGAATCGGACGAAATCAACGCCCGGGTTCCTATTTTTCCCGGAACCATCCAGAACACCCGAGAGCCGCCGGAGGGGAGCCCCGGGGGCCCCACACCACACCTCCGGCGCGGCCAGAGGGGGGGCCGCGCCGCCCTATGGTGTGGGCCCCCCAGAAGCCCTCCTGCGCCGCCTCTTCGCCTATTTAAAGCCCCTGGATCGAAAACCCTGATACGTTCGACGAAACCCACAGAAACCTTCCAGAGCCGCCGCCATCGCGATACCAAGATCTGGGGGACAGGAGTCTCTGTTCCGGCACGCCGCCGGGACGGGGAAGTGCCCCCGGAAGGCTTCCCCATCGACACCGCTGCCATCTCCACCGCCATCTTCATCACCGCTGTTGCTCCCATGAGGAGGGAGTAGTTCTCCATCGAGGCTCGGGGCTGTACCGGTAGCTATGTGGTTCATCTCTCTCCTATGTACTTCAATACAATAATCTCATGAGCTGCTTTACATGATTGAGATTCATATGATGATGTTTGTAATCTAGATGTCATTATGCTAGTCAAGTGAGTTTTACTTATGTGATCTCCGGAGACTCCTTGTCCCACGTGTGTAAAGGTGACAGTGTGTGCACCGTGTGGGTCTCTTAGGCTATATTTCACAGAATACTTATTCACTGATGAATGGCATAGTGAGGTGCTTATTTATATCTCTTTATGATTGCAATGTATTTGTATCACAATTTATCTATGTGCTACTCTAGCAATGTTATTAAAGTAGTTTTATTCCTCCTGCACGATGTAATGGTGACAGTGTGTGCATCCGTGTTAGTACTTGGTTTAAGCTATGATCATGATCTCTTGTAGAATATGAAGTTAACTATTGCTATGATAGTATTGATGTGTACTATTCCTCCTACATAAGCATGAAGGTGACAGTGTGCATGCTATGTTAGTACTTGGTTAGTCGAATTGATCTTTCATGCACTCTAAGGTTACTTAAATATGAACATTGAATTGTGGAGCTTGTTAACTCCGGCATTGAGGGTTCGTGTAATCCTACGCAATGTGTTCATCATCCAACAAGAGTGTAGAATATGCATTTATCTATTCTGTTATGTGATCAATGTTGAGAGTGTCCACTAGTGAAAGTGTAATCCCTAGGCCTTGTTCCTAAATACTGCTATCGCTGCTTGTTTACTGTTTTACTGCGTTACTACTGCTGCAATACCACCACCATCAACTACACGCCAGCAAGCTATTTTCTGGCACCGTTGTTACTGCTCATATATATTCATACCACCTGTATTTCACTATCTCTTCGCCGAACTAGTGCACCTATTTGGTGTGTTGGGGACACAAGAGACTTCTTGCTTTGTGGTTGCAGGGTTGCATGAGAGGGATATCTTTGACCTCTTCCTCCCTGAGTTCGATAAACCTTGGGTGATCCACTTAAGGGAAAACTTGCTGCTGTTCTACAAACCTCTGCTCTTGGAGGCCCAACATTGTCTACAGGAAAAGGAGGGGGGCGTAGACATCACCCAACATGCTATTTATCTTATTGGAGAGACACCACTAGTGAACTGTGGACCCCGGTCCATTCTTTTACATCTGAAATACAATCTACTGCAATCTCCGTTCTCTGTTGTTCTTCGCAAACAAACATCATTCTCCACACCATACGTTTAATCCTTTGTTTACAGCAAGCCGGTGAGATTGACAACCTCATTGTTAAGTTGGGGCAAAGTATTGTGATTGTGTTGTGCATGTTCCACGTTGGCGCCGGAATCCCTGGTGTTGCGCCGCACTACACTCCTTCACCAACAACCTTCACGTGGCCTTCATCTCCTACTGGTTCGATAACCTTGGTTTCTTTCTGAGGGAAAACTTACTGTTGTGCACATCACACCTTCCTCTTGGGGTTCCCAACGGACGTGTGCATCACGCGCCATCAGCTCCCTCAACGGTTTTTGGTCTCAACATGCCCGCGGTGTCCATAGTTATAAAAGATTTGGACATGTTCAAAGTTATTTCCCTTGCATCATCTTTCGAAAGTCGAGGCATCCTTGGTCGGTGTCTTCCTGAACCTTGGTTTCTCCGAGACGCACCTACCTGTGAGGCTCTCCGGCGCTCACTAGATTGATCAGCCACGATCCGACATCGATCGAGATTTGCTTGCTCGTTTGATAGCCGCACTCGATTCCTCTCCAATATGGAATGATATGCGTTAAGAGTCCTTACCGAAGTTCTGGAAGGGAGCCGAGTATTGTTGAATATAGCAGCTCGAGTTGCTGCCCACTCTTCTTCTGAAATAGTATAATCGATGTCATCGTTGCTGGCGCTGTTTTCGGCGTTGTGACGTCTACTAGCATGTGGTGTGCGCTCTCCTTCTTCTCCTCTGTCCGCTGTATTGAGGATAGCGTAGATCTGATGATGCGCCACCCTCCAAGTGGCTGTCCTGGCGGCGCTGTCGATACTTTCCTCACCCGAAGAGTAGTTGGCGCTGCAGACGGATGGCGTGTCGTCTGAGCCCAACCCATGCCTGGTACCGTAGTTTAAGCAGTAATACGAAGTCATGTCGGATGACATAGAATCATCGGATCTAACTGACATGGATGATATTGATCGGGGGGTCGTTGGCGGTGAAGAGTTTGTCGATGCAGATAATTCAGTCGATAGATCGACCAGGACCAGAGTCGACGCGGTTGATCCTGTCGCTGACGAGGATGGAGTCTTTGCTGAGTTGGAGACGATCGGTTCGGGTAGCCGAAAGATGCCCTCGGCATTGATGCTGTAGTGGACGCTCCCGAACGTCATGCCCAACCCTCCTTGTAGATCCGAAAAGGTCGGGCGATACGAGTCGTTTTGCGGAGTAAACTCGAAGGACCAGGATCGAATCGAGTTCCCTGAGCTTGGCGATGAAGGGGCCGACGACAGCGTCGGCGATGCTGATGAAGTTGCTGATGACATGGCTGAAACAGCCGATAACGGGTCTTGCGCCAACAGGTTTCCCACAGACGGCGCCAATTGTCGAGGGTACTCCTCGGCAATGCCCACCTTGAGGGGCTTAGGGTTGATGGAATCCTGCAGGCTGACACGAGACATCGGATACCAAACAAACGGGGAGAGAGATTTTACCCAGGTTCGGGGCCCTCGATGAGGTAAAACCCTTACTTCCTGCTTGTCTGATCTTGATTATCGAGAATATCGGGTTACAATGGGGTAGCCGAAGACTTCGACTATGAACTCGTCGAGAGGCTAAGATTTTGTATGTCCTAGCTCTAGACTGACGGTGGTTATGGCTAAGTTGATTGTGTGTCCTCGGCAGACCCTATCCTGGCCCTTATATTATCAGCTAGGTCTCGAGAGGTCTATCCGGGTACGACTAGGTTACAAAGAGTTATATGTCTAAACTTTTCTTGTTTCTTCGTCTTCTTGCCTTGTTCTTCAAGAATCCTGCTTTGGAACCAACATAACGGCCCGCCTTGGTCGGTGGATGATCTTCATGGGCCCCTTGACGTGGGCATTACCCTTCGGGTAACCGATATTGCCCTATCCTGTACGGCCCAACTAGAGGCCCATGAAGATACCCGATGGCAAGGTGGGCTACTAGGACGGTGCTGGAAAAGATTCCTTGAAGAACAAGACGAAGAGCCGAACAAGGAAAGTTTAGTGCTAGGTCTTTTGTAAACCTAGTCGTACCCGGACAGATCTCTTGAGACCTGGCCTCCTATATAAAGGTCAGGAGAGGGGTTGCCGAGGTACACGTACAATCTTAGCAATCTTAACCACCAGAAGTCTAGAGCTAGGTCGCCGTAGCACTTAACCTCTCGACGAGATCTCAGCCGAACCCTTCGGCACCCCATTGTAACCCAATATTTTCATAATCAAGATCAGACAGGCAGGACGTAAGGGTTTTACCTCATCGAGGGCCCCGAACCTGGGTAAATCGCTCTCCCCGCTTGTCTGTGAACCGATGTCTCGTGTCGGCTCACGGGATTCCATCAACCCTAAGCCCCTATCGGAGGGCATTGCCGAGGAGCACCCTCGACAATTGGCGCCGTCCGTGGAACCACTGTCGGCACAAGGCAGGTCATCGGCGATACCAGTCACATCTGCAGCGTTCGTACTCGAGTCACCAACGCCACCAGATCCAAAAGACCTGATCCGCTGCGGATCCTTTGAGTTCGTACCACATCTCGACCCGCCGCACTCGATCCCTGCAGAATCGTGCGACAACATGACCGCAACTTTCGGAGGTGTCCACTTCATCATCGACTCCGGAGGCTTTCTCCGCCTCCCTAGGACAAGTAAATCTGGCCCGAGGAACTCAGTTTCGGCAGGTGACGCTCCGGCAGCAACCTTGGAAGTTCCATCCAGAAACATGCAAGGAGGCAGCCGAGGAAGTTTCGACCTCACAACGGGGCGAAGGAAAAGACGAAGGGACTCGCGCCATGAAAAGGAAGAACGTACAGCAACTCGCCCTCACCAGTCCGAACGAGGACACCAGGACATGCAACCGATCCATGGCCGCACCCGCTCACCGTATCTATCGGCTACGGAGCAGCTCGAGGCACCATGTTACCTCCACTCTTACATTGATCCGAAGGATGGTCGAGAAAAATCCAGTCATCTGCTAAGGAACTGCCGACACTTCCTGGAGATTCGACAGTTCTGTGACGATCTCAGAGCCGAAGCTATGTCAAGAGTTCACATAATGGAGAAAAGGGCAGGATCTTACAGTTATCCGCCAGAACCGTACGTACCAGAGCCATACGAGCCAGCAAAAGGAGACAAGTATGTACCAGCCGAGGCGTTTCCGGAGCCATGTGAGCAGGTGAACATGATCCATAAAACCAGCTTTTCGAAAAGGGAAATCAAAAAATTCTCACGAGAAGTGAAATATGCGGAAGTAGCTATGGTTGATACACCCGAATTCATCGACTGGTCAGAACAGAGCATCTCCTTCGGCAGGGCAGATCATCCGAAGGCCATTCCTAGACCAGGTCATGCAGCCCTTGTCCAGGAGGCGCAGATCGGATGGTACAATATGAGCAAAGTATTCATGGACGGAGGAAGTGGTTTGAACCTGCTATTCGCTAACACGATGAAAGCAATGGGTTTAACAGTCGACATGCTAAGAGAGTCCGATACAGGATTCCATGGCATTATACCGACTCGACCCGCTTATTCCCTAGGCAAAACATCACTAGATGTAGTTTTTGGCACGCCTAGCAACTTCAGGAAGGAAAAAATCGAGTTCGAAGTAGTCGACTGGGAATCTCAATACCACGCCATCCTCGGCAGGCCTGCCTTCGCCAAATTTATGGCCGTACCTCATTACGCGTACCTGAAACTGAAGATGCCTGGCAACAATGGGACTCCAATAACCGTTCATGGAAGCTTTACCCGATCAGACAATTGCGACAGAGAATTCCAGAAGATCGCCTCAAGGTTTGGAGCAAAGGAAGAACTCAACGTTGTCGACGCCGTCACGGATCACACACAGCCACCAGCCGACAATCGAAACGTAAGGGCCGATGAATTTGACGCTGCGAAGGAAGCAAAAAAGCTGCAGGTGCACCCCACTGACCCGAAGAAGACGGTCAACACATCGGCAGACCTTACCGACGCATAGGAAGGCGCGCTCATCGAGTTCCTCCGTGAGCGCTGGGAGATATTTGCATGGGAACCATCCGACATGCCAGGTATCCCCAGGGAACTCGCTGAGCACGCCCTCAATGTTGACCCGACAGCCAAACCAGTACAATAGTCGATGCGCCGATTTTCTGAGCCGAAGAGAAGAGCGATTGGCGAAGAAGTTAGTCGACTCCGCAAGGCAGGATTCATTCGAGAGCTTAAGGAAGCTGAATGGGTGGCTAATCCCGTTATGGTGCCAAAAAAGGACACGACCGCTCTCCGCATGTGCATCGATTACACCAGCCTTAATAAGCATTGCCCAAAGGACCACTTCCCGCTGCCTCGTATAGACCAGATAGTCAACTCCACAGCTGGATGCGACCGTCTCTCCTTCCCGGATGCATACTCCGGTTATAACCAGATCAAGCTCAAGAAGGAGGACCAGGAGTTAACTGCGTTCATCACCCCACACGGTGTTTTCTGTTACAACCTCATGACTTTCGGGTTGAAGAATGCAGGGGCAACTTATCAACGATGCATGCAAGCTTGCCTTGGAGAGCAGATCGGGAGGAACATCGAAGTTTACATCGATGATATTGTGGTAAAAACGAAGCACGCCACTACCCTCATCGACGATTTGCGGGAAACCTTCGACAACCTAGACAAGTACAAAATCAAGCTGAACCCGAAGAAATGCTTCTTCGGGGTGCCAGGGGGACAAGTACTCGGATACTTCATCTCGGCTAGAGGAATAGAAGCTATCCCTTTGAAGATCAAAGCTATTCTTGACATGGAACCGCCAAAGAATCTGCACCAAGTGCAGCAGTTGGCAGGACGATTGGCAGCACTTAGCAGATTCATCGCCAAACTAGGAGAAAAAGCTTTGCCTTTCTACAACTTGATGAAAAAGTCAGAAAAGTTCGAGTGGACAAATGAGGCGCAGGAGTCTTTCGACAATCTGAAGAGAATCTTATCAACATCTCCAGTCCTTGTAACCCCCCGCGAGAAGGAAACACTGCTTATGTATATAGCTGCAACGGCCCAAGTCTTTAGCAGCGTTTTGGTCGTCGAACGAGAAGAAGCAGGGAGAGTTCACGGTGTGCAGAGGCCTGTTTACTACCTCAGTGAAGTGCTCACACCTGCAAGGCAGAGGTACCCCCATCATCAGAAGCTGGCATACACAGTTTGGAAGTCAGCTCGCAAGTTACGGCACTACTTCACAAAGCACCCGATTATCGTCGTAAGCGAAGCGCCATTGAAGAACATAATGACTAATCCAGAGGCCACGGGTCGAGTGTCTCAATGGGCTATCGAAATAGCACCACACGACATAACTTACGTTAATCGAACGGCGATAAAATCCCAAATCCTCCCAGATTTCGTGGCAGATTGGATCCAATCGCAGACACCAGCAGCACCCGACATGTCGGGGTCATGGATAATGTACTTCGACGGGTCGAAACGGAGCACAGGTGCAGGAGCAGGGGTGGTATTAATATCACCTCAGGGAGATAAGATGAAGTACATACTGCGCATGAATTTCTCCCTGCCGACGAATAACGAGGCAGAGTATGAAGCGTTGTTACACGGAATGAAGATGGCGAAGGCATGTGGGGCAACTCGCCTAGAAATCTACGGAGATTCAAACCTGGTAGTACAACAGTCGATGAACCTATGTGACGCAGTCAGCGACAACATGATCGCTTACCGACAGTTGTACCAAAACATGGAAGCCAAATTTGAAGGGTGCGAACTCAAACATATCGGCAGAGCCAGCAATGAGGAAGCCGACACTCTGGCAAACATCGGGTCCACATGCTCCCCTATTCCAGACGGAGTGTTCTACGAAGTAATCGCTCAGCGTTCGATAAAAGAGAAGGCGCCGGCACCTTCAAAGCCGTCAGCTGACGAATTGGAGGCGAGCCCGCAGCAAGCTGCCGAAGAACCTCCAACTCCGCTTGCGGAACAGGTCCTCCTCCTTGAGCCACTATGGACCAAACCATTCCTAGCGTACCTAACAAAGCAGGAGTTGCCGGAGGATCCAGTAGAAGCGAGACGAATCATCAGACGATCGAAAGCCTTCACCATAGTAAACGGGGAACTCTACAAGCGCAGCATTTCTGGTATTTTCCAAAGGTGTATTGCCATTGACGATGGAAGAGTACTGTTGCGCGAGATACACGAAGGAACTTGCGGACACCATGCAGGAAGCAGGGCCCTTGTGGCGAAAGCCTTCAGAGCGGGATTTTACTGGCCAACGGCGGCATCGGATGCTCGAGATCGTCATGAAGTGCGACCCCTGCCAGCGTTTTTCACCAAAACCGCACGCCCCTGCGACAGATCTGATGACAATACCCCTGGCGTGGCCCTTCGCTCAATGGGGACTCGACCAAGTTGGACCGCTGCCAAGGTCATCACCTGGAGGACACACGTACCTACTGGTCGCAGTCGACAAATTCACCAAGTGGATCGAGGCAGTACCCGTACGAAACCAGAAAGCTGAAACAGCAGTTCAATTCTTCAGGGGAATAACCTGTCGATTTGGTATGCCTCACAGTATAGTCACAGACAACGGAACTAACTTTGACTCCAAAGAGTTTCGAAAATTTTGTGATGACGGAGGAATCAAACTGAAATTTGCATCAGTGGCCCACCCGCAAACCAACGGCCAGGTGGAAAGGATCAATGGTCTAATAGGGGATGGCCTGAAGAAACGCCTCACGGGCGCGGCTGGAGCTTGGGTCGAAGAGTTACCATCTGTACTTTGGAGCTTGCGTACCACACCTAACAGGTCGACTCAATACACCCCGTTGTTCTTGGTACACGGAGCCGAAGCAGTTCTGCCAGCCGACGTTCGGTTCGAAGCTCCTCGAGTGACAGCATACACAGAATCTTCTTCCAACATCACGCTGCAGGATGCTGTAGACCTCCTTGACGAAGCTCGAGACATTGCTTTGGCAAGAACTACGGTATACCAGCAGGCATTGAGAAATTATCACAGCCGACGGATACACAGTCGAAGCTTTAGCATGGAGATATGGTACTTCGGCTGAAGCAAGAGAGACCCTCGAAACTCGAGTCTCCATGGGAAGGACCATATATCGTCACCGAAGTGATACCAGGAGGAGCATATCGGCTCAAAAACCCAACTTCGGGAAAAGGCATTGGGAATCCATGGAACATTGCACAGCTACGACGGTTCTATACATAGCACACAATTGTTTTCTACTTAATGGCCTTTAAGGTCGTTTTTGCATTATGAATAAAATTCTAATCAGACTTTCCACCCCTTTTTCTTAATCCAGGCCTCACCAACCGAATAAATCATTCGGGGCCCCTGTCGTTGGCTCTTACTCCCATCGGGAGCACTGGCCAAAAATATCCTCGCACAGTGTCATTAATTAAATACTCTCAACGAGAGCTAAGGTTAATGACACGCAACACAACCAATCCAAGCCTCGAGAAAATACGCGAGTGCTGCAGTCGATGGTTACATTATCATAAAATAAGGCTCAAACCGGTGCACCGTGTGACGAAGCCAAGCGTCTAATTCCCTCGATTAAGTCGATGGGTATCGCTATTGCAAAACTTACATATCGACTTCGCAATAAAATTGCAAACTACAACGAAGTCGTCGGGAGAATAGGTTGAATTGATCACTCAGCTGCCCTCGACAATGAATTTCCAATCGAATCAACAAAATCCACCAGGATTACATGATGTGCAATGCACACGTTGAATTTACATAAAACAACCTTATGCAGGTACAAAAGTTATTACATTCACGACGACGCTCCTTGGTTTCCTTGGGCCCTCAACTCTCTCTCAATACTTGTCTCCATCCGCGAGATGATGGCATACGCAGGACCTCTAGCGACATCATAATATTGGCCTAAACTTCTCTCGGTGTTTGCTATGGCCCTCAAGTCTAAAGACGGATGACATGCCAATACTGAAGCAAAGGCGAGTTCAGCACCAGCCAGGAGTTCTTTCCGCACCAGCAGTCGAATCCTCTCCGGAGACTTGAATCGAGTAAACAAAGTAGAAAAAGTTTCGGGTGCTTGATCCAGAGGGAACAAAGTCTTCCAAACCATCGTGAGATGAGCGTGGAATTTATCAAAGTAATAGTGCACCTTCTCTGCCCGATGCTCGAACTTCGCCACGATAACAGCTTTCGGGCGATGCAACCATAAGTCGTGTTTCGGGTGAGCAACGTCAGTCATCGCCTCGACCTTCTCATGGATCTTCTTGTTCTCCTCGGATTTATCGTGAGATACAACAGAAAAAGAACGAATATCAGTTAAGGGAACATCCAGGCTACATCAGAAATCAAAAGAAGGGTTAGCACTTACAGCCCAAACTTTCGGTAGCGACATGAAGACGATCGAGAGCATGTTGTTCAATGGCAGTCGCTATCTCACTCTTCTTCTTCAGCAACGCTGTCATCGCGTGAAGGGAGGTAATATCTTTATTCAGACGAGACACTTGGTCGCGCAAAGAACGAACAAGGCCAGATTCATCGCTAGCCGAAGAATTTGAAAAAGGTTCGACGCGGGAGGAAGATGAAGGAATCTGCAGTACAACTTCCAGATCAGAATAGCACTAGCATAAACCTCCTATTGGAAGCATTGGAGTGTATGTGTTACATTCAAAAGATTGTTCAAACTGGCAATAGAGCCAAAATAAAATAGGACCAAGTCAAATTGCATCAGGTCTTAATTACAATTAATAAAGCGAGCATTCAGGGAAGTGCCGACGACGAGCCAGGAGCAGCTTCAGGTGCAGACTTGGACTGGGCTTCACCAACCAACTTGAGGAGCTGATTGGCGCATGCCACCGCCGATCGTTTGAAGGGTTCAAGATCAACTAGGCGATTGTCATCGTCCACAGGCAATGCCTTGGACAACTTCTCTAAGTCTGACCCCATCCCATGGCCCATGAGCAGCTGGAAAGTAAGAACCGCCCTAAACAAGCGGTTACGGCGTTTCAATACCTCCACGGGCTCAGAAGAGTCGACGAGGAAAGCATCCGCCATCTCGCCGGGAGTCTTGTCCTGCTTCACCTTTGGGAAAATCATCGAGTATAGCCTCGACAATGCTCCTTTAGTCCTCTGCAGAAGCCCAAGAACCTGGACGTTGGACTCAGCGGCGAGGGAAAGGGCGTCAGACGTAGAGTCTTCCCGAAGCATGCGCGCCCGAGTGATGGTTATATCGGCAGCCTCTGAAAGAAGACAGATCAGTAATCCAAAAGGAAATATTACAAAATGAGCTATGTGTCAAGAATTTTACCCAATAAATTCGTGATGGACTCACGAAGGACGCCTTCCTTTTCATCGGCTGCGGCTGCAGCTTTGCGCTTGGCATCTTGCTCATCCTTCATCTGTCGCTTCAGCTTTTTCACCTCCTCCTTCAGCAAGACATTTTCGTTCTTGGCATCGGTGGCAAGCTTGTTGGCCTCCAGCACCTGATCAGCCGAAGTTTTAATGGTCTTCCGAAGCTGAGTGTTTTCAGATTCCAGTCGAGTAAACTGCTCGGCAAAGTCTGCCACTGCATCGACTGTGGCATAAATCGGCTGCAGCAAAGGAAACCAAGAAGATTCAGTTGAATGAAAAAGCTTTGCGAGGCAAGAAAGAAATCAAGACAAATAAAACACTTACGTGATCGTGGCCAGCCGACGAGGTGGGAACGTCGCCAGAAGGGATAACCTTCGACACTGGAATCTTCTCTACAGCCGTTCGTGGGGGCGGTGGCGACTTGGCGGGGGAAGGATTCGGCTCCTTAGCTGATACTGGCCTCCCAAAGGATAATTTGGTCCTCTTCGCAAGAGGAACATCATCATCATCATCATCAGAGCTACTTAAGAAGAGTGCACAATTAGCATACGCAGCAGTAAAGAATAAGTCAAAGAAGGGGTAAAGATGCTCACAGGTCCAGGTCATCTTCAGCAGCGAAAAAACCTGTCGAACTTTTCTTGACAGGAGAAGGCGAAGCAGTTCCAACGGCATCATTATCCTGTCCGCTAGGACTTGATTCAGCCGTTGTAATAAAATCATCGTTTACCTGCTTACGTCGCCTGCTCCTGATGAAGGCATCATCCTCGGCAGCTTCTTCCTCTTGGACATCGCTGTCCTCAAGGGCATGTTGGACGTCCTCGGTCTCCTCGGAGTCGTCATCGTCATCCTCTGGCTCCACGCCGCTTTCGGGCGGAGGAGGATAGCATTGAGCAACGGTGGGGGCCTCTCAGGAGAAGAAAGCTTGTAAAGCGCAATGAAGGAAGAAACAACAACAACAAACAAGAAACGGCAAAGAATTACCTCAGTCGAAAGATGGTGTAGATCATAAGGGGGACGAGCCGACGTCAAGACAATGTTGTCCTTCATACTGAGGCATGTCAAACGGCGGACTTCGTCTCGGAGTTCCTCAGCCGAAAGGTCGGCAGAACTGACCCTAGACTTGTCGCCCTTGCCAGTATAAAGCCACAATTGGTGGGGTCGAGACATTAGCGGCTGCACCCGACGTTGCAGGAACACTGAGACTACCTCAGTGCCGCACATCGTCAAGCCTCCCGTATTCTTCAGGACGACAACCTGGTCGAACAGCCTGTCAGCTATCGCTCTCTCTTCGGGAGAAAGGGCGTTTCGCCAGGACTTCTTCGGCTGAGCTATCAGTATATCTTCAAAAGGAGGGGGATTCGAGCGCCGCCCAGGCACCAAAGGATCTCGCAGATAGAACCATTTGTTGCGCCAACCTTGGACGGATTCCTTCATCGGGTAGTCGAGATAATCGACTTCCTTTCTGACAACAAAACCAACGCCACCTACGACGGGGGGGCCATTGCTGTCGTTGTGGCGCTTAACATAGAAGATCTTCCTCCAAAGACCCCAGTGGGGATCAATGCCAAGGAAGGCTTCACAAACGATGATAAAGATAGAAAGATGGAGAATGGAGTTAGGGGTCGGTACTGCGAGCTGAATCCCGTACAAGAAAAGAAGGGAACGGAGAAACTCGTGGGCAGGAAGAGAAAGACCACGGAATAAGAAAGCAGTGAACATGACGGTGAAGCCCTTCGGAGGCTTTGGGCGAGAAACGGCACCTGGAACACGGATGACATCCTCAGATGAGGAGATAAGGCCGAGAGCTCGCAGCTTGTTCACATCACGATTGGAGATGGCGGAGGCGCTCCAGTCACGGCTGACTTTAGCCGCATCTGAGGCGCTAGCACCCTTCTTCTTGCCCATGGCGCGTGAAGCTCTTGAGGGAAGAACAGAGGTGACAGGAAAGGACGGGCGAGAGGATGAGCAGTGAGAGGCGTAAAAAGTAAAAGCAGGGAGGCCCCCTATTTATGCCGTAAAAATTGAAGCAAGATCATGGCCATAACTTCGCAGGCATCGTGGGAAGTGGATCAGATCTGGCTGTACATGTGGCGCCTAAGAGAAGAACGGAACCGGTGGCCATTATTCCCACGACGCGCGAAAATCGAGGAGATGCCTCGGCCGGTGCGCGTGCTGGTCGCTCCCTAAAAACTGCTCGCGCAGAACTAGGATGGGCCCGTCAGGTCAAGTCTTGTCAGTCACACCACAGCAGCAATACGTCATCAATGACATCATGAACGCTGTCAAGAGCAGTCGAAGGAAAATAAAGAATTATCGGATGATCGGACTCGAGTCTGCACCCGATCACAAGTGCTCGTGTCCAGACTCGGGGGCTACTCCCATCGGGAGCGCTGGACACGCACCCGATAAAATGAGCACTCAAAGATATTCTTGTGAAGAAATATTTGGAGAAGAGGATGGAATGCTCAGCTCGAGTCTGCACCCGGTTACAAGCGCCCGTGTCCAGACTCGGGGGGCTACTCCCATCGGGAGCGCCGGACGCGCACCCAATAGAACTTTTTTGCACTCCAGGATCATGCCCGGGGACTTGATTCTGTGTAGGGTGGCGTTGTTTTGCCATCGGCAGTTAACCAGCAAAAGTTGGGCACGTTACTTATTATCCCTTACGCATGGAAAACTTATTGAAGAAAACAAGCTTTGGTACAAATGTATCGGATGACCCATGAAGACCTGTAGCAAAACTTCAGCAGAGGAAAACGTTTGAGTGGCACAACTTGAGTCTACGCACGGATTGCACGCATCCGTACCTAGACTCGGGGGCTACTCCCATCGGGAGCGCTGGACGCGCACCCGATAGAAGAAGATGATGTTGTTACAAGATGGGCAAGAACAATCAAAAGAGAAGAACATTCGGTGGAGGCATGCTTTAGTCTCTACCCGAAAAATCTTCGGCTAGACACTCGAGGACTACTGACATGGGCATTACCCTTCGGGTAACCGATATTGCCCTATCCTGTACGACCCAACTAGAGGCCCATGAAGATACCCGATGGCAAGGTGGGCTACTAGGACGGTGCTGGAAAATATTCCTTGAAGAACAAGACGAAGAGCCGAACAAGGAAAGTTTAGTGCTAGGTCTTTTGTAAACCTAGTCATACCCGGACAGATCTCTTGAGACCTGGCCTCCTATATAAAGGCCAGGAGAGGGGCTGCCGAGGTACACGTACAATCTTAGCAATCTTAGCCACCAGAAGTCTAGAGCTAGGTCGCCGTAGCACTTAGCCTCTCGACGAGATCTCAACCGAACCCTTCGGCACCCCATTGTAACCCAATATTTTCATAATCAAGATCAGACAGGCAGGACGTAAGGGTTTTACCTCATCGAGGGCACCGAACCTGGGTAAATCGCTCTCCCCGCTTGTCTGTGAACCGATGTCTCGTGTCAGCTTACAGGATTGTATCAACCCTAAGCCCCTATCGGAGGGCATTGCCGAGGAGCACCCTCGACACCTCTGGTTAGGCCGTAGGAGGTAGCGTAAACAAAGTTAAGCTTAAACAATGGGAGATCACCATGTCGTAATTGATCAAACAACTTCATCAGGTCGTGTTTAATAACCTCCCAAACTGTTTATAGAACTCCGCCAGGAACATGTCTAGTCCTGGAGCTTTACTGAGTTCCATCTGAGAAATAGCATCGAAAACTTCTTCCTCGGTAAAGTCAACTGTGAGGATATTATTTTCCTCAGTCGATAATTGAGGAATATCCGCAACTAAATCCTTTCTCAATGTGAAGTTGTTCTCTGTCGGTTCCCCGAAAAGATTCTTAAAATATTCAGTTATGTACATCTTAAGATTTTCCTCACCAACTATTGTCCATTCGTCTTGTTCTAACTGAAAAAGTGTCTTTGTCTATGATTTCCAGTAGCAATAAGATGGAAACATTTCCTATTATTTCCTCCTTCTTCCACGTGCTTAACTTTAGCTCTATGTGCCCATTTAGCTTCCTCCTCTCGTCGGAGTTTAGCTAGAAGGTCATTCACATTCCGCAAAGCTTCTCTCTCCAAAGGAACTAAGGGAATGATTTCTGCTTTTATGTCTAGCTCATCTATAAGAGCTAATAATTTTTTTTTCTTTTTTATACACACCACTTCTATTTTTCGCCCAACCACGAAGGACGCCTTAAGTGCCTTATTTTGTTTTGCCAAACTTTGATGGGAGTATTTCCCTGAGTAACGGCATTCCATTCTCTTTTAATCATTTCATAGAAGCCATCCTCTCGTAGCCAAGATAGTTCAAATGAAAATTGAGCCTTATTTCCTAGGTGAGCTTGTTCACCAGAATCAATAAGTAAAGGGGTATGATCGGACCCCGAACGCGAAAGCACCCGGACAGAAACCAAAGGAAATTTTTGTCCCACTCCACAAATATGTTCTGAATTCCATGTACTGCTTCAAAATATTGTCAGATCAAGATGTGAAGGAACAAAACAATAGGAGAGTGTACCGCGGTTCTTTGTTCTACATGGAAATCAGAAAAAGTCCTTTATTGTACATGGAAATGAAAATATATCTTTATTCTAGATTGCAAATATTCTACATTGTAATGAAAAGTTCTTTCAAATCCGTACTGTGATTGCAAATATTCAAGAAACTATGATTATGTGAGTCATGTATTGTGATTCATGTAAATTTTAAATCTAAACTGTGATTCATGATGTAAAGTGAAATCATTGTGATTGTGTGATTAATGATGTAAACTGAAATATGTATCTGATTATGTGATTGAAAACTAAAATATGAATGTGTCTCAAAAGTTTTGAGGGCACATTTTCGATTTCCCTCTATACTTTTCACGCACAAAATGGATGTGCCCTCTATACTTTTTAGGGCACAAATTGAATGTGCCCTCTAAAGTTTTGAGGGCACAAATTGAATGTGCTTCCTAAAGTTTTCGGGGCACAAATTGGATATGCCCTGCTCTCAAAACTTGTCGGGGCATTCTAAAATGTGCCCTAAAGAATATACCTATAAGTAGCAAGTTTTGGGAATACATATTATACATTTGAGGGCACAAAAATGTGCCCCTAAAACCCTACCGTCATGTAGTGTTGGGCTGTTGAACTCGAACCCAAAGCGTCGTGGTGATCGCCGCAGCAACGTGAGCTCTTGCAGATCTAACGCGTTTGAAACGTGGAGGCAAGGCATGTGGCACAACCGACATGCGCGGTCCGGGCCAAACCGATCGGCGGGAGTAGCCGCTGAATCGAATCTTCCTCCCAATTCGATTCGGATCCTCGACACGTTTGTATCTCTTATCTGCAGCTCCTGTGCGTGGTGACCATGTCATACATGTTCCCGCCTCCTCGTGACGAAGTGGATGAATCGGATATGCGACCACTTGCCAGTTTGCTCTGTGATGGGACGCAACAGCGACGCACGTCCGCCACCGTGCCCGTCGTGTGGTCATGGAGCGAGAGAGACCAACAAGGCTCCGACACTGCATCTCCATGCTCGCCATGGAATAGACGCGAGCTATGTATCTTCTGACGCATGAGCCGAACCGTTTCCTCCCGAGTCGCTCCTCTCTCGAGCGACTCCGGGGACCCCGCTGCCGCCACCTCAAGGCCGCCCTCTGCCGCCCTCTTGTTCGTCGCTGCTGCTCTCACCGGCAACGGTGGCGGCACCCACCCGATGATGGGCAGGGGAGGCGCGCCCTGGAGGTCTCTTATGGGAGGAGGTGGGAGATCGGTTCAGGGGCGCAGGGTCGCGCGGCTGCCCCATGGCCGGCGCTTGAGGTCTCCGGCTGGAGGCGTCGAGGAGGAGGGGTGAGGCGTCTGTGGCGGCGCCGTGACCCGCGTGATCTGGTGGATGGCTGCGGCCCGATCCGGTGATCGTGGGGTTAGTCCGTTCCTGCACTGGATCCCCTTTTTTTCCTCTTCGGCCTTTGCTGCATCGGAGTTGACCAACGGTGTGGGGACCGGCTGATCTTGCGAATAATGACGTTGGTCCTTGGATTTCTTCTCACGCCAAGATGCAGATCTGCTGGTGCGTGTCCTCATCGATCTGGTGGATGTGTCGTGTTCCGGAAGGCTCTGCCGGCGCTCCATTGGGCGATTCAAGCCTGGAGGTTGCCGGATCGGGTGGAATTCGGTCGAGCGCACACATGTTTTTACTCTGGCCGTTTGGTTACAGAGGGAGCGTTTCGAAGCTCTGCTGACGGTTATTATCATGGAGCACGTTTTCGTTCCGTGGTGCTGGCGGAGAATGACATGGAAGTCGAGATCTGTGGTCTTGCAATGGTGACTCGAGTCTGGATGGCGAGGAGGAATTGGCTTCGTGATCGGTGTCTTTGGAGCAGCGGCATGCGAGTGGGGCGACTGCACATGAGAAGTTCAAAATCTTACCTTTCAGGGTGAAAACCCAATGTCTGGCCTTAATTGGTTGTGTCTGGTAATGTCCTTGTTGAAGGCATTGTTTTGAGAGTGAGGATTTTCTTCAGGGTGAAAACCTAAGATCTATGATCGGGCGACGACAGCGCCGATGCACTGTTACCTTCTTGGAGCCGTCGCTTTTGGAGAAGCTGAACTTCTGGTGCTGTCATGGTGGTGTTAGTGCTGTTGTTTAAAGGATTCGATCACTGTAGCGGGGCTTTTCTTTTTTGGTAATTCTTCTTTTTTTTTGGCTGTGTGCATCCGTAATGTCGCTAGGGCAGTGCGTTGTTGCAGAGTCTGGACGTAATTGGTATCTCTAATATTAATATATATACTTTTTGTCGAAAAATAATTTCTGACGCATATCCCAATTGCCGCCATGTTGCTGATTTGTCTAGTCCTTTTCGGACGCCCCAGGAACGCTGGCATTCACCGGAGTGCGAGAGCTGTGGTTTCCTTTTGCGTCCGGAAACAGAGACCAAAGTATCCCCACTGGCCACTGGCTCTGCACGATCAAGACGCGGACCATATGAGCCAGCAGGAAACGGAAGATAAGATATGGATCTTGCGCAGCTTGACACGGGCACTTTTTTTTTTGTACAAACACGGGCACTTGGAGACGGCGGCTTTGTGCACTACTGCTACGGAGCAATTTGCGCAGCCTGAAACAACTACTCGCTGCAGCAGGACGAGAACGAAGACAGCAGGTGAAGTGCATAAGCAATTTGCAGAGCCTCGTACAAATGGTAGCGTAGGTGACAGCGGTTGAACGCACTGCTTCAATGTAAATAAACACTTGAAGCTAGCTGCTACTTGCGGAAGCGGGTGATAGTTGGTGAACGCAGCAACGCTCGGTGGAATCGGTCATCACATTGAACGCAAGTAGATTTCTGTTCTGAACTCTGGTCTCATCTTGATATCCTCTCAGTCTTCCGGAGAATTTCTTCAGGATATTGTTGGGTGAAGCACCTACCCGGTCGACGGTAAGTTCGGTGGAGCAAAGCATCTGCTTACTCCCACATATCGTCACTCTGATGCTCAGAAGAAAAATCATCACTCTGCTGCTGACTCTGAAGAGTGAAGACACAATGTCAATGAAGCGGCCATGTCACCCAACCAAAAGCCCCTTTTGGGCGCACGCACGCGTTGACCTCAGCTGCTTGCATTTTCGTTATATACGAAGTACAGTACATCGAGCTCGGAGTCTCCAATGTCAGCCGAATCACCAACCACCAGCGAGCCAGCACTTTGCTTTCGCGGCAGTTCATCCTATCGTCTCTGACCGGGAAGAAGAAGGAGCCACAACGATACGGCCGTTGCCCGTCCAATCTTGACCGGTGCGGCGGCACGACACCGCTGATTTAATTTGGCACAGCCGATGAACTGACACGAATCAAACAATATCGACTGGTGAGTGCCTGCCGCGGATTAATTTAGCTCAGCTGACCTGAGACCAATGTACCAACACACTCGCTCGTGCTTCACATGTAACAGCAGTAAGCGCTATTTTGGCTTCAGCTCGCACGTCCAATTTTAATCGCACGAGAAACACGAGCAGACTTAGGTTTTCTAGCCCTCCAATGGAGATAGTCTCGTGCTCCTCGTTCTCAGGTCTCTGAAAAACACGCTGAAACAGAGGGCATGTAGTATTGATGCTGCGCCACAGAAATAGAACTCGGAGATTCATTGGCGGCGAGGAGAGAAGATCCTCCCGATTGGCAGCATGAGCCGCGCGTTCCCACCCACACAATGTCAAATTGCCGCGCGTGTCGAGAACGCAAGACCCACGCCAAGTTGAGCTTTAACACACACCAAACACCTTCCCCTAATCTAATTCCCCTCAACCAATTAGCTCCAAGTCGTCTTCTCCTTCCCATTCCCATCCTCCCCTGGATGCTGTATATATAAACGCGCGCGACCACAGAACAACTTCACAACAAACAAAAGGAACAACAAGATCAAGCAACCACCACACCAAATTCGCGGAGCAGCCACACAGACAAGCAAAACCAAGCGGAATGGCGATCGCAGTGACCGGGCAATGGACGCGGCTGCGTACGATCGGCTGCGGCGCGTCGGGGGGCGTGGTATCGCTGGCGGCCGACGGAGCCTCAGGGGAGCTGTTCGCGGTCAAGTCCGTCGCCGCTGCGGCCGACGCGGCGATGCTGAGCCGGGAGCAGGGGATTCTGTCCGGGCTGTGCTCGCCCGACGTCGTGCGTTGCCTCGGCGGCGCCCACCGCGACGACGGCTCGTACCACCTCTTCCTCGAGTTCGCCCCCGGCGGCTCGCTCGCCGACGAGGTCGCAAGGAACGGGGGCCGCCTCGAGGAGCGCGCGATCCGCGCCTACGCCGCGGATGTCCTGCGCGGGCTGGCGTACATCCACGGCGAGTCCCTCGTGCACGGGGACATCAAGTCAAGGAACATAGTGATCGGCGCCGACGGTCGAGCAAAGATCGCGGATTTCGGGTGTGCGCGGATGGCAGGTTCTGATCGGCCGATCGGGGGCACGCCGGCGTTCATGGCGCCAGAGGTGGCCAGAGGGGAGGAGCAGGGCCCAGCTGCAGACGTGTGGGCTCTCGGCTGCACGATCGTCGAGATGGCCACTGGGCGCGCCCCGTGGAGCGACGTCGACAACGTCCTCGCCGCTGTCCACCGGATCGGGTACACGGACGCCGTGCCGGAGGTGCCGGCGTGGCTGTCTCCTGAGGCCAAGAACTTCCTCGCCGCGTGCTTCGCCAGAAACGCCGGCGAGCGGGCCACGGCTGTGGAGCTCCTGGAGCATCCGTTCGTGGCATTGCAACCCGGAGAGGCCAAGGCCGGGCGGTGGGTATCGCCCAAGAGCACGCTGGACGCCGCATTCTGGGAATCGGACTCAGATGACGAAGAGCCGGAGGAGATTTCGGCTAACGCGTCTGACAGGATAAAGTCATTGGCGTGCTCCTTCTCGGCCTTGCCGGACTGGGACTCCGACGAAGGCTGGATCGATGTGCTCGGCGGCGAGCAGTGCGAGGAAGCTCGCGATTCGCCAGCGACCAAGGAGCCGGCTGATGTGTCGAGCAGGGCGCCAGGCAAAGCGATCGGATTCGCGGCGGTGCCAGCTGAAGGCGTAGCTGTCGTCGGTGGCCTTTCAAGTGATGAACAAGTGGATGCAGAGGACCAGCCGCCTTTCGGTGGAGATATCCTGGCCGATGATCGTTCCACTGATCGTCAGAACAAAGTCTGTTCGAGCTCAGACAGAGATGTGCTATCATTTGAGATGCCCTGTAATAATCCAATCAATGCAATAGAAAAGTTCAGTTTTCCACATATTTTGCTGTCCCGTTCTTCTGATAGTAATTTCGCCTTCGTTCCTGCCCTGTTCTGGACCCGTACTGACAAGTGTGTTCTTAGTGGTTTTATGCACGTGTTTGGACAAAACAGCACGTCTTATTTTCCTTGAGAAATGTGTTTCTTTACAGCGAGTAGTTTTATGATTACTTTGCGTTCTACGTTCAGTCAAAGTTAAATCTTGTTATTTCGATCCCATATAATTAGAAACGAATATTAACATCAATAATATAAAATTTGCAACACGGAGTAGTAAAATTCTCATAAAATATATTTTTATATTATATGCATTTGATGTTGTGGGTATTAATAATATTTCTTCTATTTTATGTTAAACTTTGCAAAATTTAACCTTAACTAAACTCAGGATGCCAACAAATTAAAAACGGAAAGAGTATGGGCATAGCTACGTGGTTATGCCTGTTTTGGTCACCCTATAATTACTTTATACACCACCGAAAAACACAACCCCGACTCCCCGAGCAGTTGTATGTACCATTCGAAGGGGGGTTTGCGTGTTGAGAACCATTGGTTTTCCCCTCGCCTCCACCGCTCCTATGTCGTTCAATCTGCCGCCGGCGACCAAATCAGCCTCCCCCATCTCTAGATCTGGCACCTCCGTTGCGCGATGAGGCCGAGGCAACGCTCAATCGGGCCTGGGGGCGGCCGTGGCAATTCCTCTGTGATGTGGAACTCTGGTCGAGTGGCACTCTTTGACGATGCGTACAAGCGCCACGTTCCCTCAAGGCCGTGAGGAAGTGCGGTGCCCACCGCTATACCAACAGAGTTTGCGAGCCACTACCACCCTTCGGTTGCGTCGGAAGTTGCAGAGCTTCATGGAGGCCATATTTTGGTAGTCAGGGTTAGCAACACTATGCATGAACTGTGATCATCGTTGAAATGTTGAATTTTGCCACGACGGTGAAATTTTTTCCTTGAGAAAAAATATACATGTTGGAACTGCGGTTTCTGTTCTTGATGATTTAGCACAGACGTGCTACTAATGGTGTACGCCGTAAAGAAAACATTAATAAGTTGCATGGGGCCATCACATCGCGTTGTGGCGTTGGTACGAAATGGGCTTTGATGCTGATACGTGCCTCTCCTCTCCCGTGGCGTGCACATCAAAATGGCGTACAGGTGTTGCACGGGTTTTACCTAACGATGCGCATCAAAAGATCTGCGTGACGTTGTTTCTTTCACAGAATCGTGTTTGCAAAGCTACCCCAGGCTCCACTACACGTCTACACTTAATTAATGGCGCGGCAAGAACACAGCATCCTGTACCGTCCAGAGGCGCATCGACATGCAGCCGCGTCGGTGCGTGCATGGGGCCCGGCGACGCCGGCTGACGGCTGACGCATGCCGTGGATCATCGGTTCCATCACGCCGCACTATTTCGGCATCACTAGTGTTCAGCCTACACATGCGATGGTCAGTACTTGTACGGCTGGCGGCGCGGCTGCCCGCGCGCTGCCGCCTGCCGTGCCGTCCTTGGGTAATTGTCGGGCTGTCAACCCGTCACTTAGGCCATCTTGCGTCCGTTTAGGTGGACACGCGGCGCGGAGATATGGGTAGCGGTCAAGTCACTACGGGAACCCGCCGAGGGGCCGACGGCCATAATCTGTGCCGACGGCAGCCTCACTCGCCGTCAGCCCAGTAAATTGGCCGTCGGCACAGCCTGGCCGTCGGCACAGAAACCCTAGAGCCGACGGCCGCCGTCGGCACACCTTAGCCGTCGGCACAAACCCAGTCTGTGCCGACGGCACGCACATGGACAGATGGTGGGGCCACCGACAGCGGCGTCACCAGGTGGCAAACGGCGTGATGTGGGCCGACGGCCAGGCCATCGGCACAGCTTCCCCGCCCTTTTTCCTTCTTCCCGCCCTTTTCCCCGCCATTCTTCTCGCGCCATTTCTTATGTAGGCCGACGGCCAGGCCGTCGGCACAGCTTCCCGCCAATTTTTCCTCCAACATTCCCGCCATTTTTCCCCGCTCCATCCCTCCCGCCATTCTTCTCGTGCCCATTTTCTCCCGCCAAGTTTTCCTGCCGTTTCAGCCGTCGTCGTCCTATATATAGCCATGTCTTCTCCACACTAACATCACCAGCAACATTTCTCTCCTCATCAACTCTCTCATCCAAAAAACACCACAGAATCCTCTGAGCTCAGCTGCCGTCGAGATGGCTCCTCGTCGCCGTAGCAACACGGGCTTCATCGGCGTTCGCCAGCGGGTTGCGGGCCATTTCGCGTCCGAAATCACCGCCGGTGGTGTGCGTGTGTGGCTCGGCACTTTCTACACGAAGGAGGCTGCTGCCCGCGCATACGACGTTGCGGCTTGGAGGTTTGGCCGGTCGCGCCACAAATTGAACTTCCCGGAGGTCAGGTCTCTGACGGAATCCGAGAGTCTCTCTACTGAGCCGCTACTTCGCTCAGAGGGTGAAGCGCAGCGGTTCAGAGATGGCCAGCGGCGGATTGATACCACCGAGGCGGACGAGCAGTTCATGGCACAGTGGCGCAGAGACCATCCCGGAGATGTCGCGGCCACGCGCGCATTCTGGAAGGAGAAGCAGGCGTACAGGAGAGAGAGGAGGGCGGGAAAGCGGCAGAGGAGGGCCGAATATGACGCGGAGTACGCCAAAGGAGAGGCGTCGACATGGGGGGAAAATGATGAACGGTGGTTGTGGAACCTCTCAAGTACCGCTTCAGAGGACACCCCTAGCGAGGACGAAGATTTTGAGAACTGATTAGTATGTGTGTGTGTCGAGTCCGTGTGTCTAACGGGTCATGTGTCGACCCAGTGTTAAGTGCTTTGTTCGTGTGTGGGTTTAGTTTTTTAAGTGTTTTGGTTTGTGTGTGAGTAGTGTAGTTTTTAAGTGCTTTGCTTCGTGTGTGGGTGTA
This sequence comes from Lolium rigidum, assembly GCF_022539505.1. NCBI lineage: Eukaryota > Viridiplantae > Streptophyta > Magnoliopsida > Poales > Poaceae > Lolium > Lolium rigidum. Next base: position 130,840,800 of record NC_061513.1, read on the forward strand.
GTTCTTTAAGTGCTTTGGTTTGTGTGTGGTCTAGTTTTTTAACTGCTTTGGTTTGTGTGTGGGTCTAGTTATTTAAGTGCTTTGTAACGTGTGTGGGTCTCAAGTTCTTAAGTGTATCATTATTGTGTGTCGTCGAAATCGAGCATCGAAGGGTGGGAATGGTCCCAAAACTCGGGCAGATTATAGATCGTAGGGGTAAAATCCAGGATCTGTATGTGCAAACTCCTGGTACGGCTAAAAGGGAGCCTACTTTATGGTAAAGTAAGCCCAATCTATGGTTACCATGTACATATGTCCTAAACAAACCAAAGTAAATAAAAAAATCCATTGTTACTCCGTCACACGGAGAAAGCTATAGGGGTAGATCTGCGGGGTCCCCGCCCTAGGGTTTCCGAAGATACAGATCAGCGGAGCGTCGGAACCGCTTAAAACTTGCATATGTCCCTAGCATATGTGCACAAGTGTGATGTAGGGTTTGGCTAACCTTGCATGTACCCGGCGTTGACGATTTTCGCAGACATGGGCCAGCACTTGGTGAAAATTCAGGATCTGTATGTGGAAACTCCTGGTACGGCTAAAAGGGAGCCTATTTTATGGTAAAGTAAGCCCAACCTATGGTTTTCCATGTACATTGTGCCGATGGCAAGGTGCCGACGGTTGCCGTCGGCACAGGCGTGGGCCGACGGCGAGGCAGGCTGTGCCGACGGCCGCCGGCCGTCGGCCCCTCGGCGGGTTCCCGTAGTGAGTTATTTGGCATTTTGTCTTTAACTCAATCTAATTCATATAAAATCATAAGAAAACATATAAATAAGTTTAAATTATTTTGATTTATTACATAAATTTTTGTTCACCTATTAAATGACAAAATACTTGTTTGAATCAAATGTAAAATTACCCAAATGTAAAATGATACAAATAGGCTAGGCATTGTTTTCTTCTGAATTTTCGTCATTGTTGTTGTTTGCAACATTGTTACCAACACCATTTCCCAGATCAGCAACCACCCTAGCCTCGACAGATCCCGGGAAGGCTCCGTCCTAGAGAGACGTGCAAGGCCAGGAGGAAGCCGCGGAGTGACGACCTTAGCAACGCCGAGCCCCACGCAGCGACCTCCCTCCCTGTAGCGACATATGAGCGGAAGGGCCGAAATCCCCACTGTCCCCTTCACCGACGTCGTGGCTTCCGACCGGCAGCACCTCCGGGGCCGAAATCCCCACCGTCCCCTTCACTGACGTCATGGCTTCCGACCGGCAGCACCTCCGGGGAGGAGGGGAGGGAGAGCGGAGGGAAACAATGGGGGCGACGCGGCTCGGGTGGGCGGGGGGAGGGGAATGGGGTCGGCGATCTAGTTCTTTAACTTGTATTGCATGGTGCAAACGATAGAATAATGTAAATTTGAATTCACGTATAAAATTAGCCTTTAATTGTTTTTAGAGGCATCTTCCGTTTTTTGAGGCATTATTGAATAATGGCTTAAATCTATTTTTAAAGGCATAATCAACTGTGACGTATTGTACCGTGCCGTCCTTCCGTGATTGTCTGGCCGTCACGTACTGCCGGTTTAACGTGACGCGTGTCGAGCAGAAAGCGGCATGAGGCCTGCGGCGAAGTTGGTCTGAAAGCGTGGATCGGCGATTTGCACAAAAATAACCCAAAAGTTAAAGAAAAGCACAGAACTGACCCTCCGGCGAAACTATTTCACTAATCTAATCCTTTTGTGTGGCGCCCCTCTCATCGGCGCCACACAAACCAGTGTGGCGCCCCTCCTGCCGGCGCCACTCGCCCAGCCGACGTGGCGCCCTCGACGCTGAGCTGGTCCGCCGATCCGACGTGGCGGCATGTGTGGCGCCCTCCCAACGGCGCCACACACGCCAACTTATATCAACTTTTGGGTCGAAAACATCCAGGGGCTCCGGACGTCTGGGACTTAGCCGTTTTGGCGAGCCTCTACGTGTGGCGCCGACACCACGGGCGCCACACTAGCATGTGTGGCGCCGATGCCACGGGCGCCACACATCCACTTAAGTGTGGCGCCCGCGCCCGCCCCCAGCCCGACCCAGCCACTTCTCTTCCTTCCTCTCTGTTTCTCCTCCCCAACCGCCGCCGCCGCCCGCCTCCCCTTCGCCCCCCCCCCACCAAATCGACCAAGGATTCGTCAGATCTATCCGGCCAACTCCTTCCTCCTCCATTCCTCAAGGTATTCCCCTTCGATTTCCTCCGATTCATTCACTAGTGTTGGTGGATTTGGATATGAACCCTAGACATGGAAATTTATGTTGGTGGATTTGGAAATGAACCATTGATATGGAAATTAATGTTGGTGGAATCTACATTGTAGTATATGTGTTTGAACCAAAGATTTGTTGGAACCCCAGTATATGAAATTTTACATGTATGTGTTGAAATCCTATGTATGTATGTGTTGAAATGTTGTTTGTGTTTGAACCAAAGATGTTTGAAATGGCTATGTATGTGTTGAAATGGGTGTATGTGTGTGGAGGACCTAGATTTGTGGACGAACCCTAGGCATCAAATTTGTTGAATGTGTATGTGTAGGCATAACTCATATGCTGTTCTATCCCTAGATATGAATGTATATGTATGTATTTGATGTATTTGTGATGGCTTATTTGGATATATTTTCATGTATGTGTTGCTCATAATATGGTGTATTTGTGTAAACATGTAGGTTGGTGTGGCTCCTGGATGAAGAGTACGACAGGGAGCACCGGGCTGTTCATATGACGCAGAGGACAGCGGATCTTCACCCTTTGAAGATTCGTTACCATGGCACAGTGGATATACCGTATGACGAGAGGTACACGGAGTTCATCCAGCCTACCGGTCTTATGCCGTTCATATCCCTTGTAAGCCATGGGGGGCCGAACATGAACCCCTCGGCACTCACCGCCCTTGTCGACCGGTGGAGGCCGGAGACTCACACCTTCCACTTGAGGGCCGGCGAGATGGCCCCTACTCTCCAGGATGTTTCCATGATCCTTGGACTACCTATTCAGGGTGAGCCACTGTGTATGAACACAGCTTCTGATGGGTGGCGCTAGCAGATGGAGGCGCTTATTGGTAGGGCTCCTGCGGCGCCAGAAAATCCAAAGGAGAGAGCTCCCGCCGGCGCGTCTTTCTCTTGGATCAGGACTAACTTCGGACAATGCCCGGAAGGGGCCAACGAGGACACTCGGAGGACGTACACCCGAGTGTACTTATGGTACATGATTTCGAGGACTCTCTTTCCTGACAGTGGGGGAAGCTGGCCCATTGGTGTTGGCTGAAGGCGCTTACGGTGTTGGATCGCCGGTGGAGTTGGGGAACAGCGGCACTTGCCTACCTCTACCGGCAGGTGATGATTTGTTCTATGTACTATTTTTTCCTATAGTAGTGTGCTAGACAAAGTACTAACCAAATGTCTTATGTGCGCAGTTGGACGAAGCTTGTCGCAGGACTGGGAGCAGGACTGGGAGCGGCGGTATTGGTGGATGCTTGCTCCTACTTTCCGTATGGAGCTGGGACCGCATATCAGTTGGGCGGCCTAGGATACTCCAGGAGTCGCATTGGCCTCATTACCCGAACAACCCTGATCGGGAGCCGACTTGGGCATACCTTTGGGACAATGTCTCGGAGATGACGAGCGATCCAAAGATCATGTACAGCCAGTACACTGCGGAGTTGGACACTCTTACCGTTGAGCAGGTAACCGATCACTCTTTTGCAATCCTAGTTTTCATTGATTCTACTTGCATGTTGTAAATTCTGAAATATTTGTATGCTGCAGGTGGAATGGGAGCCATATGGTACCTACTACCGTATTGGCACTGGGATGCCCGACCTCAACCATAAGTGCACGGAGGAGGCGCGGTTCCGGCGTATGCGCTGCCCACTCATATGCATGTGGCTTGTTGAACACCACCAGCCGCAAAGAGTGATGAGACAAGTTTGGACTCGTATCGAGAGTGCCCACCGGTGTGGCAAGACACGGACAAGGCGCTTCATAGGTAAACTTCGGAATCATGCGATGGAAGATTCTTGATAGAAGAGGTACCAACTAACTTCTTGATTCTTGCAGGCTTGATAGGCAGCGGCAGAGGAAGATCACAAATTGGCCAGTCCATCATAGCGGCCACGTCGCAGCGTTCCAACACTGTTTGGAAGCGGCACGGAATGCTGGCCCTGAGGAGATTGTGCCTCACGACTTGGCCGCTTTCAACAACTACCTCGAGTGGTTCCATGAGAACACGCATATCGAGTTAGTGAAGCACGCGTATGCTGAGGACATCTTGGACGACCCCATCGAGTTCGATGAGGTTGCGCAAAGCCAGCACGACACCTTTGCTCGCAGAGGGAGATCGACTTCTATTGCTTCGGAGCTGAACTTCGTGGTAATGGACTCTCTCACTAACTAGTACATCATCTAGATTGCCATGTGCTCGCTTCAATTGTGTATGCTATGTTTGTCACAGCGGGAGGAGATCCAAAAAACAGCTCACGAGTGCGAGATTATGTGGGAGCGAGAGCGGGAGAGATGAAAAGCTCTGTCGGACCGTTGCGGAATTTCATTAAGGTATGATCACCAACTTTGAATGTACGCTATTATGTTGTGGTGGCTTTGTAACCATGAGTTCCATGACGCGTAACACCGCACGAAAGATGCGGCGGTTAGCCAGCTTGCTAGGTTGCCGCGAAGGCGAAATTCCTACATCCTCCTCTTCTGAAGAGCGGGAGGTATGGACTATTTTGTTGCTATCAAACATGTTCTTACTAATTTCAACTTTTGTAATCTCATGTAATATTTGTTTGTGAAGATTCCTGACGATGAGGAAATTCTGAGTCAAAGCATACCTCCAAAGCATACCTCCAAGCAAGCCCCACGGTCTGCTTACCAGTTCAAGCCAAGGGGCAATGCTCCAAACCGGTACACTCCGGAAGATTATGTCAACCGAGGAAAAAAGGTTGTCATTGAGAAGGATGAGGCGCCGCCGCGGAGATCATCTTTGAGGAGGATGAGGAACGACGAGCTCTTATCTTCAGAGGAGGAGGAGCAGGAGGAGCAGCAGGAGCAGGAGGAGCAGCAGCAACAAGAGCCACGGCAGCGGACGAAGAGGATGGCCGTCCGGAAGCAGCCCGTGAGGACGACACGTCGAGGACGACACTTGGATGTGCTCCGTGTTGTTGTGAACTATATCTTCATAAGTATCGAGTTGTGAACCCTATGTCATTTCGAACCATGTCTGTAATGCTACTTGTTGTTTGAATCTACTTGCTACGATGTGAGCTATGAAGTGTTATATGTGTATGTTCTGAAATTGCTACTTATTGTGTCCAATGTTGTACTCAAAATAGTTGGAGTTTGGTAGGATTTTTCAGGTTTTTAACACAAGTCAATGTGTGGCGCTCTACACAGTGGCACCACACTGCCTTGTGTGGCGCCCGCGGCATCGGCGCCACACATGCCAACCTATATCAACTATTGGGTCGAAAACATCCAGGGGCTCCGGACGACAAGTCCTTAGCCGTTTTGGCGAGGTTCTTTGTGTGACGCCCGCAGCATCGGCGCCACACATGCTAGTATGACGCCCGTTGCGTCGGCGCCACACATAGAGCCTCGCAAAACGGCTAAGTCCCAGACGAATTGTCTCACAGTATGGTTTGGGCAATTACAAGTGCATGTGTGGCGCCCCAACGGCGCCACACATGCTGCCACGTCGGATCGGCAGACCACCTCAGCGTCGAGGGCGCCACGTCTGCTGGGCGAGTGGCGTCGGCAGGAGGGACGCCACACTGGTTTGTGTGGCGCCGATGAGAGGGGCGCCACACAAAAGGGTTAGATTGGTGAAATAGTTTCGCCGGAGGGTCAGTCTGTGCTTTTTTTTTTAACTTTTGGGTTATTTTTGTGCAAATCGCCGCGTGGATCGAGCAAACCGTCCACGAAACCATGTCGATCTTGTGATTGGGCCACAGCGGATAAGGACCAGGAAAGAAGACACGAGACCATCCCCTGTGGAATCCTCGCGGGAACGGCATTTGTCTTTTGGGTTTCGACTTTCGAGTGCCCACCGACTCGTACGTGCAGCGGAAGAGCCTGCTAGTAGCTTTCGCTTCGCCTCTCTTTTATCTCCCACTGCCACTTCATGGCTCCATGCTCTCCGATCCGTAGCTTTCACGTCGACCTCGGGACGGGTTCTAGAGAGGTCTAGAACGTTCTAGCCACGCAGATCCGTAGATGGGTCTTCCTAGTTCTACTGACGCCCAGAACATTTTAGCTCCTGCAGATGGATGCCACGAAGAATGTTCTAGTGCCAGAGTTATGGTAATGGTTGCCAAGTGGCATGTTGTTATCTCCATTGACAGTTTGACACTCAGGTTCGATATATCTCTATCCAGGAAAAATTAGGTGAACGGGAGAGGAACAGAGTAGCATCGTTTTGTGGCCAACTCAGCATCCCAGCTTACTTTGGCGGCACCAAACAGCAACAGGTGGCACGGCTAGCGATTTGGCCCAGCTGCCTCAAAACATCTGGATATATAGTCCACCCAGCTACGTACTGAGCGTGCCTACCAAACTCCGACAGAAACTCAGCCGAGGTGGCGAGCCCAAGGTCAACACGCCGCCAGCAGCGCCTCCTCGATCGTCTAGAGCCCCGTCGTATTGTTGTCGACGACTGGCCTATATGCTCTAGTATAAATTCGGTGTTTTATCCGTATCAACACCACTTTGCTTGCTTGTGGGGCGTACTATGCTCACTATCGTTTCTTTTCTTAAAAGGTTATGATGAAACCCTAATTATATGTGAGGCACCGCAAGTACAACGTCATCCACCGCGACGCCACGACGTGTCGCGCTCCTCCACCAAGAACAAAACGCCAGCACGTATCCCATTTTCCCCACGCGAGAAAAATACTCCATGAAAGAAAGGAAAGAGAACGTTGTGCTCCTGACACTTGTCGAGGAGGCAACTGTGACAGGTAATGTGGGATCCGGGGTAGAGGGAGCGCCTACTAACAATGCCAACTCGCTACGACAACTGCTCTGCAGCAAGTGAGAACTCGTGTACATGTATCTCGAAAATGAGTACGGAAATGATTAGATCGATGCGAGGGGGATCGTCACTTCCCTGGAATATATCACTGACCAGGGGTGATGTGATGCTTATCACTGACCAAGGCGTGATTACAGGCTCGCTGCAGTTTTCTTCCTCTGATATTAGCATGTCACGTGATTGATGTCTTCACAAGAGGCAATCCAGATCGTTTATATTCCATGGCTTCTCACAGCTGTTTCAGATCGACACCTTGCAATAGTGCCAACAACAAGAACATGGATGAGATAAAGTACACGTCTCAGTTATTAAATTGATCAAGCCACATTTCACGGCCAACTAACTGAAGTATTTTCAACGAAATTCTGATCGTCCTAGCAATGGGTGAGCCAAGGAAACCAACAACCTGTCCTTTCTGATCAGCGTGTTCGACACCGCTTGGAAAACTACGGAATGGAAAAAAGATAAATCCAATGTCGAATTCACCGTTGGCCGTGTTAACCTCTTCTTTTTGGAGGATGTTGGATGAACTAACTTGAAGCAGACACGTCTACACCCACCGAGTTGCTCTACCTCGTCGTGGCCCAAGAGACATTGCGGATGCTGGCCCGGCGATCGACGTCCTGCCGGCTACGTACGTGCACCGCCGCTCCTTGTTCTTTCGCGCCACGCGTGCCGCTGCATGAACCACGTCTACGCGTCTGGCGCGCACGCGGCTGCTGTAGCACGGGCAAGAAACTTTTGGCTGGCAGCAGCTTCGGTGGCTGACTTGATTTTTTCCTACGACATTCGCGAGTCAGGTACATCGAAATCATCGCTTTCCAGCTTATTTTGTGGTATGTATTTTCCAAAGAAGGTAAAAGTGACCAACATCTCGCTTAGTATTTCCTACTCGAATTCTCTTCAGAATTCCTACTATGCAGGTAATTTTGGGGCGCGAAACTGTATGCACACGTACTAATAAGCATATATAAAAGAAGAGAAAATCTAAGTGAAAGCCGCACCACTAATCTTCTTGTGCGTAGCTTTTTTGCATGCGCTGCCTATAGGAGAGAGCACATGCATGCATGCAGCAGCTAGGTGACATCATCGCATTAATTACCAATTTTGAATTTTCAAAATTATTTATCTTCTAAACCGTTATTCTGATTATCGATCTGTTTATACCGCTAAGTTCATATCGACGAGAGCTTCAAAACTAGATCCCTCGCTGCTATATTTTGATGACTTTTTTTTCGCTGTACTAGTTGCCAGATTAATATGGAACAACTACCACAATAATTATACATGTTTACCAGATAAGTTTTCCCATGTTTTTAAGACATTGCAGGGTGCGATGTTGTTGTTTTTCATCACACCATTTTCCAGCTTATAGTAATATGGTTTCCAGATTAGCAACCGATAATTACTATGATAATTGTACATAATTGTTGGATAAATTTTACACGTTTGTAGATATTGCAGTGATATATGCACATAATGAACGTATATTCACGTGTTTGTAAGACCTGAATGATGATATCATTCCAGACAAATTTATCATGGAGATTTACATTGGTGTGTAGTAACATTCATAAGCCTATCAATCAAGTTATTTACAATCACACAACTAAGTAGTGAATAATCTGGTAGGTGAGTGATAACAATCTGGCAATTACTAACGAAAAAAAAAGTTTCTCAAAACATACCAACATGGGATCTAGTTTTAAAGATCTTGTCGCAACTAAGCCAACGGCAAAAACAAATTTTCAATCGGATTAGCGGTTTGAGAGATAAAGCTTTTTTAGTTTAATCGTTAATGCGATTCTAAATTATGTCACCATATATGTCACTGCATGCATGCAGTGCAAAGAACCGCCGCACAGGTCTTGCTTCCGTGCGGGGCCGCCGGGTAGCAGAGTCCATAAAAGAAACAATAGTTGCAGATAAGCTACTTTTTTTGAATTTTCAAATAAGCTACTTACTTCATCTCTTCAAATGTAAGAATTATGTCAAAAAAATATGACAATAAATTGGTGCGTATACATCGAAATTATATGTGCGCACGGCCAAGTTTCGTGGAAAACTGATAATATTTTTTGTGCCCTGTGTATAAAAGATAAAGAAATGTATTGTGAAAAGCTAGTTTTAAGCACCAAATTTCATCTTTTTTGCACGCGATACAAAAATATCGGCGAACCAACTTTAGGAGCACATAAGGTGTCAACATGTATGGATCAATTTTTTGTTGGGTAGTTTTTAATATTTTAAATTATGTTTAGAAATCATTTCAATTGCAAGAGACATTATCCTATAATTTACTGCAGCAGTAATAGGTAATTACACTAGTGGAAAACGGGGCTTCAGGCCCGGTTTCCGCACCGGGACCAACGAGGCGGGACTAAAGGGTCCTCCCTTTAGTCCCGGTTTCAATATGGACCGGGCCTGAAGGCCCCGCCACGTGGTGCGGCCAGGGGGCTCGTGGTGGAGGACCTTTGGTCCCGGTTCGTGGTACGAACCGGGCCTGGAGGGTCTCTGCCGCGGCAGAAAATTTCCGTTTCTCTGCCGCGGCACAGGTTTAGGGTGGAGCAGCGTTTCTCTGCCGCGGCAGAGAAACAGGGCGTTTCTCTGCCGCGGCAGAGTTTCAGCAATGCATGTATCATTCAAGAAACCACAAAATATCGTCGTGAATATATATAGACATCGTCAACAGTACACGTAATGCATGCATCGTCGTAAAATCGGATCTCTTTACTAAATCTATTTGCCTTTACGAAGTTGTTCGATCAACATATAGCTACGACCTTCCGATAGTGCTCGCCAGTTGGGGCAATGACCTCGTTAAGAAAGAATCCCGCGATTTCCTCTTGAATTGCTCGTATGCGATCCTTCATTATGAGAGTGTCCCATAGGCGTATCATCTATATTAAAAAAGGAGATCAATATATATGAATGGAACTCAATACACTTGATGGTAATAAGATTAATTGTGAAATATTGTTCACGTACACGAGTGTGGTGTATAGCATCCTCCGCATCCCAATGACAGGCCATCTCACGAATGAAGTCGCAGACGTAGTATCCGCATAAGTTATTCCCGGGTTCCTGCCTCATACACTTTACGGAAAAATAGTTCGATCAAACTAATAATCAAGCATCGTATTGAAAGAAAATATCATAGAGTTTCACGGACATAGCTATATATATAGTACTACTTACAGGGTAATCGTTAAATGTAAGCTCCGGTTTCCATTTACCTGGAACAGTATTGATGAACCGTTTCCAAGCCCTGTCCGGCAAAGAAAAAATGAGTAAATGAGTTATTGATTAGTTGATGATATCGTCGAATTAGAATAGATGAAGATGCCGATACGAAATTGATTGAAATTACCTCTGGAGCAGGGCAGCCATGTTCGCCCATTCCGCATGTTCTTTACGTTTCGAGTCCATGACTTTTACGTCTCCTTTGTGAAGATCAATGATTAGGAGAATAAAGTGGAATCTGCACAAGCATAGCTCAATGATTAAGAGAATAAAGTGGAAGTTGCACAAGCATAATAAATGTTATAACACTCACTTGAAGTTGTAGGGAAAATATATATCCTCTTTGTCTGCTTGCTTCACTAAAAACGTTAGCATGTTGTCCTCTGTGTCCTTGGGGTACTGTCGAACCGTAACTTCATGAACGTAATGCCGGGTCAATGAACCCCAGCTTGTGGAGCTTGCCTCTTTTGCATTCGAGCTTCTTCATTCTGCATAATTAATATATAGCGTACACAAAGAATATAGTAAGGATAATTGTTAGTGCAAATGAATGAGCTGAGCTACAGACTTAATTACATAAATAAATCACTTATAGGCAGTAGCAACTGATGACAGCTTTGTCGAGGGCGTCTTGATTGAATAACTGAAATAGTTCTTCTAACTCAAGGTTTATCTCCTCCCGCCCCCGGAAGTAATGCTCATCTCTAAGATACACCGTGAGGTAGCGAACACCTCTTCGACGGGCTCTCGGGTACCATTCATGCAACCTTCGCATCCGAGTCCCTAGACGCGCGAGCTCGCCAGGTTTGACGAGATCAGATCCATATCTATACTTGTTTACGACTTGAGCCGTTGGATAGTAATCTTGGTACTGAACATCTGCTCCCTGACCTCTAGCCTCCCATTCGATCATAGATGCCGTCTCTGGATCATCATAGGACTGCAAGACGAAGTGGGGTATGGACTGAATGTCCTGCTGTCCAAGCTGGGCGACATTTTTCGCTCTGCTCGCTCTAGAGGACTGTCCAAGAGAGCGGTCATAATCAGTTCTCAGCTCAGCTCTCTTCATTCTCGTCTCGGCAAAGTGCTTCACTGTATGCAGTGGAATAAACATCTTCTTCGGTGCAAGAAACGCCTTTTGCTCACCAGTTTGCTCATGTGGTAACAACTCTGGAGTCTGTGCCCTCATCGGAGTTGATGATCTCTTCGGAGCTGTAGGAGGTGTTGCGGTTAGCTTCCTCTTTTGGTTAGGTGGAGGCGGCGGAGTCTCCTGACGAGGAGGAGGAGACGGCGGACTAGTATTGTCACGCGTGGGAGCCGCCTGTGGAGACTACTCATGCACAGGGGAATCATCATCGCGCATAGGAGAATCATCACACTGTTGCGGTCAAAACCCACCGGCGAGCAGCGACGGGCAACACGTAGAG